>NW_025727860.1:0-158305 GCF_021461385.2 Schistocerca piceifrons | reverse complement strand
GTCACAGGAATGGTTCAAAATATAGTCAGTAAGAAGAGACAGTCTTCATGTCCTTAAGTCGGCATTTTGCCTTTTGTATTTAATTCCGATGCTATTTCTGTGTTTCATCGTCACAAAGAAGGTCCAAGGGATACAGTAAGCCTGGAGTGTAGCATCGGAATCTATAACTAGTGTCACTGGAATGGGTAAAAACATAGTCAGTAAGAAGAGTCAGTCTTCATGTACTTAAGTCGGCATTGTGCCTTTTCTATTTAATTCCGATGCTATTTCTGTGTTTCATCGTCAATAAGAAGGTCCAAGGGATACAGTAAACCTGAAGTGAAGCATCGGAATCTATAACTAGTGTCACAGGAATGGTTCAAAACATAGTCAGTAAGAAGAGTGAGTCTTCCTGTTCTTAAGTCGGCATTGTGACTTTTCTATTTAATTCCGATGCAATTTCAGTGTTTCATCGTCAATAAGAAGGTCCAAGGGATACAGTAAACATGGAGTGAAGTATCGGAATCTATAAATGGTGTCAATGGAATGGTTCAAAGCATAGACAGTAAGAAGAGTTAGTCTTCTTGTAATTAAGTCAGCTTTGAGCCTTTTGTATTTAATTCCGGTGCAATTTCTGTGTTTCATCGTCAATAAGAAGGTCCAAGGGAAACAGTAAATCTGAAGTGAAGCATCGGAATCTATAACAAGTGTCACAGCAATGGTTCAAAACATAGTCAGTAAGAAGAGTCGGTCTTCATGTACTTAAGTCGGCATTGTGCCTTTTGTATTTAATTCCGAAGCAATTTCAGTGTTTAATCGTCAATAAGAACGTCTAACTGATACCGTAAACCTGAAGTGAAGCATCGGATCTATAACTAATGTCACAGGAATGGTTCAAAACATAGTCAGTAAGAAGGGTCAGTCTTCATGTACTTAAGTCGGCATTGTGCCTTTTGTATTTAATTCCGATGCAATTTCTGTGTTTCATCGTCAATAAGAAGGTCCAAGGGATACAGTAAACCTAAAGTGAAGCATCGGAATCTATAACTAGTGTCACAGGAATGGATCAAAGCATAGTCAGTAAGAAGAGTCAGTCTTCATGTGCTTAAGTCGGCATTGTGCCTTTTGTATTTAATACCGATGCTATTTCTGTGTTTCATCGTCAATAAGAAGGTCCATGGGATACAGTAAACCTGGAGTGTAGCATCGGAATCTATAACTAGTGTCACAGGAATGGATAAAAACATAGTCAGTAAGAAGAGTCAGTCTTCATGTAGTTAAGTCGGCATTGTGCCTTTTGTATTTAATTCCGATGCAATTTCTGTGTTTCATCGTCAATAAGAAGGTCCAAGGGATACAGTAAACCTGAAGTGAAGCATCGGAATCTATAACTACTGTCACAGGAATGGTTCAAGACATAGTCAGTAAGAAGAGTGAGTCTTCTTGTACTTAAGTCGGCATTGTGCTTTTTCTATTTAATTCCGATGCAATTTCAGTGTTTCATCGTCAATAAGAAGGTCCAAGGGATACAGTAAACCTGGAGTGAAGTATCGGAATCTATAAATAGTGTCAATGGAATGGTTCAAAGCATAGACAGTCAGAAAAGTCAGTCTTCTTGTAATTAAGTCGGCTTTGTGCCTTTTGTATTTAATTCCGGTGTAATTTTTGTGTTTCATCGGTAATAAGAAGGTCCAAGGGAAACAGTAAATCTGAAGTGAAGCATCGGAATCTATAACAAGTGTCACAGGAATGGTTCAAAACATAGTCAGTAAGAAGAGTCGGTCTTCATGTACTTAAGTCGGCATTGTGCCTTTTCTATTTAATTCCGATGCAATTTCAGTGTTTAATCGTCAATAAGAAGGTCCAAGGGATACAGTAAACCTGAAGTGAAGCATCGGATCTATAACTAGTGTCACAGGAATGGTTCGAAACATAGTCAGTAAGAAGAGTCGGTCTTCATGTACTTAAGTCGGCATTGTGCCTTTTGTATTTAGTTTCGGTGCAATTTCTGTGTTTCATCGTCAATAAGAAGGTCAGAGGGATGCAGTAAGCCTGGAGTGTAGCATCGGAATCTGTAACTAGTGTCACAGGAATGGATAAAAACATAGTCAGAAAGAAGAGTCAGTCTTCATGTACTTAAGTCCGCATTATGCCTTTTGTATTTAATTCCGGTGCAATTTCTGTGTTTCAACGTCAATAAGAAGGTCAGAGGGATACTGTAAACCTAAAGTGAAGCATCGGAATCTATAACTAGTGTCACAGGAATGGTTCAAAACATAGTCAGTAAGAAGAGACAGTCTTCATGTCCTTAAGTCGGCATTTTGCCTTTTGTATTTAATTCCGATGCTATTTCTGTGTTTCATCGTCACAAAGAAGGTCCAAGGGATACAGTAAGCCTGGAATGTAGCATCGGAATCTATAACTAGTGTCACAGGAATGGGTAAAAACATAGTCAGTAAGAAGAGTCAGTCTTCATGTACTTAAGTCGGCATTGTGCCTTTTCTATTTAATTCCGATGCTATTTCTGTGTTTCATCGTCAATAAGAAGGTCCAAGGGATACAGTAAACCTGAAGTGAAGCATCGGAATCTATAACTAGTGTCACAGGAATGGTTCAAAACATAGTCAGTAAGAAGAGTGAGTCTTCCTGTCCTTAAGTCGGCATTGTGCCTTTTCTATTTAATTCCGATGCAATTTCAGTGTTTCATCGTCAATAAGAAGGTCCAAGGGATACAATAAACATGGAGGGAAGTATCGGAATCTATAAATGGTGTCAATGGAATGGTTCAAAGCATAGACAGTAAGAAGAGTTAGTCTTCTTGTAATTAAGTCAGCTTTGAGCCTTTTGTATTTAATTCCGGTGCAATTTCTGTGTTTCATCGTCAATAAGAAGGTCCAAGGGAAACAGTAAATCTGAAGTGAAGCATCGGAATCTATAACAAGTGTCACAGCAATGGTTCCTAACATAGTCAGTAAGAAGAGTCAGTCTTCATGTACTTAAGTCGGCATTGTGCCTTTTGTATTTATTACCGAAGCAATTTCAGTGTTTAATCGTCAATAAGAACGTCTAACTGATACAGTAAACCTGAAGTGAAGCATCGGATCTATAACTAATGTCACAGGAATGGTTCAAAACATAGTCAGTAAGAAGGGTCAGTCTTCATGTACTTAAGTCGGCATTGTGCCTTTTGTATTTAACTCCGATGCAATTTCTGTGTTTCATCGTCAATAAGAAGGTCCAAGGGATACAGTTAACCTAAAGTGAAGCATCGGAATCTATAACTAGTGTCACAGGAATGGATCAGAGCATAGTCAGTAAGAAGAGTCAGTCTTCATGTGCTTAAGTCGGCATTGTGCCTTTTGTATTTAATACCGATGCTATTTCTGTGTTTCATCGTCAATAAGAAGGTCCATGGGATACAGTAAACCTGGAGTGTAGCATCGGAATCTATAACTAGTGTCACAGGAATGGATAAAAACATAGTCAGTAAGAAGAGTCAGTCTTCATGTAGTTAAGTCGGCATTGTGCCTTTTGTATTTAATTCCGATGCAATTTCTGTGTTTCATCGTCAATAAGAAGGTCCAAGGGATACAGTAAACCTGAAGTGAAGCATCGGAATCTATCACTAGTATCACAGGAATGGTTCAAGACATAGTCAGTAAGAAGAGTGAGTCTTCTTGTACTTAAGTCGGCATTGTGCTTTTTCTATTTAATTCCGATGCAATTTCAGTGTTTCATCGTCAATAAGAAGGTCCAAGGGATACAGTAAACCTGGAGTGAAGTATCGGAATCTATAAATAGTGTCAATGGAATGGTTCAAAGCATAGACAGTCAGAAAAGTCAGTCTTCTTGTAATTAAGTCGGCTTTGTGCCTTTTGTATTTAATTCCGGTGCAATTTCTGTGTTTCATCGTCATTAAGAAGGTCCAAGGGAAACAGTAAATCTGAAGTGAAGCATCGGAATCTATAACAAGTGTCACAGGAATGGTTCAAAACATAGTCAGTAAGAAGAGTCGGTCTTCATGTACTTAAGTCGGCATTGTGCCTTTTCTATTTAATTCCGATGCAATTTCAGTGTTTAATCGTCAATAAGAAGGTCCAAGGGATACAGTAAACCTGAAGTGAAGCATCGGATCTATAACTAGTGTCACAGGAATGGTTCGAAACATAGTCAGTAAGAAGAGTCGGTCTTCATGTACTTAAGTCGGCATTGTGCCTTTTGTATTTAGTTTCGGTGCAATTTCTGTGTTTCATCGTCAATAAGAAGGTCAGAGGGATACAGTAAGCCTGGAGTGTAGCATCGGAATCTGTAACTAGTGTCACAGGAATGGATAAAAGCATAGTCAGAAAGAAGAGTCAGTCTTCATGTACTTAAGTCGGCATTGTGCCTTTTCTATTTAATTCCGATGCAATTTCTGTGTTTCATCGTCAATAAGAAGGTCCAAGGGATACAGCAAACCTGAAGTGGAGCATCGGAATCTATAACTAGTGTCACAGGAATGGTTCAAAACATAGTCAGTAAGAAGAGTGAGTCTTCTTGTTCTTGATTCGGCATTGTGCCTTTTCTATTTAATTCCGATGCTATTTCAGTGTTTCATCGTAAATAAGAAGGTCCAAAGGATACAGTAAACCTGGAGTGAAGTATCGGAATCTATAAATAGTGTCAATGGAATTGTTCAAAGCATAGACAGTAAGAAGACTCAGTCTTCTTGTAATTAAGTCGGCATTGTGCCTTTTGTATTTGATTCCGGTGCAATTTCTGTGTTTCATCGTCAATAAGAAGGTCCAAGGGAAACAGTAAATCTGAAGTGAAGCATCGGAATCTACAACAAGTGTCACAGGAATGGTTCAAAACATAGTCAGTAAGAAGAGTCTGTCTTCATGTACTTAAGACGGCATTGTGCCGTTTGTATTTAATTCCGATGCAATTTCAGTGTTTAATCGTCATTAAGAACGTCCAAGGGATACAGTAAACCTGAAGTGAAGCATCGGATCTATAACTAGTGTCACAGGAACGGTTCAAAACATAGTCAGTAAGAAGAGTCAGTCTTCATGTACTTAAGTCGGCATTGTGCCTTTTGTATTTAATTCCGATGCAATTTCTGTGTTTCATCGTCAATAATGAAGGTCCAACTGATACAGTAAACCTGAAGTGAAGCATCGGAATCTATAACTAGTGTCACAGGAATGGTTCAAAGCATAGTCAGTAAGAAGAGTCAGTCTTCTTGTACTTCATTCGGCATATTTGCCTAATCTATTTAATACCGATGCAATTTCAGTGTTCCATCGACAATAAGAAGGTCCAAGGGATACAGTAATCCTGGAGTGTTGCACGGAATCAATAACTAGTGTCAATGGAATGGCTCAAAGCAAAGACACTAAGAAGAGTCAGTCTTCTTGTACTTAAGTCGGGATTGTGCCTTTTGGGTTTAAGTCCGGTGAAATTTCAGTGTTTCATCGTCAATAAGATGGTCAGAGGGATACAGGAAACCTGCAGTGAAGCATCGGAATCTATAACTTGTGTCACAGGAATGGTTCAAAACATAGTCAGTAAGAAGAGTCAGTCTTCTTGTACTTAAGTCGGCATTGTGCTTTTTGTATTTAATTCCGGCGCAATTTCTGTGTTTCATCGTCAATAAGAAGGTCAGAGGGATACAGTGAACCTAAAGTGAAGCATCGGAATCTATAACTAGTGTCACAGGAATGGTTCAAAACATAGTCAGTAAGAAGAGTCAGTCTTCATGTCCTTAAGTCGGCATTGTGCCTTTTGTATTTAATTCCGATGCTATTTCTGTGTTTCATCGTCAATAAGAAGGTCCATGGGATACAGTAAACCTGGAGTGTAGCATCGGAATCTATAACTAGTGTCACAGGAATGGATTAAAATCATAGTCAGTAAGAAGAGTCAGTCTTCATGTACTTAAGTCGGCATTGTGCCTTTTGTATTTAATTCCGATGCAATTTCTGAGTTTCATCGTCAATAAGAAGGTCCAAGGGATACTGTAAACCTGAAGTGAAGCATCGGAATCTAAAACTAGTGTCACAGGAATGGTTCAAATCATAGTCAGTAAGAAGAGTGAGTCTTCTTGTTCTTAAGTCATCATTGTGCCTTTTCTATTTAATTCCGATGCAATTTCAGTGTTTCATCGTCAATATGAAGGTACAAGGGATACAGTAAACCTGGAGTGAGGTATGGGAATCTATAAATAGTGTCAATGGAATGGTTCAGAGCATTGACAGTAAGAAGAGTCAGTCTTCTTGTAATTAAGTCTGCTTTGTGCCTTTTGTATTTAATTCCGGTGCAATTTCTGTGTTTCATCGCCAATAAGAAGGTCCAAGGGATACAGTAAACCTGGAGTGAAGCATCGGAATCTATAACTAGTGTCAATGGAATGGCTCAAAGCATAGACAGTAAGAAGAGTCAGTCTTCTTGTACTTATGTCGGGATTGTGCCTTTTTTGTTTAAGTCCGGTGCAATTTCAGTGTTTCATCGTCAATAAGAAGGTCAGAGGTGTACAGGAAACCTGAAGTGAAGCATCGGAATCTATAACTAGTGTCACAGGAATGGTTCAATACATAGACAGTAAGAAGATACAGTCTTCTTGTACTTAAGTCGGCATTGTGCCTTTCATATTTAATTCCGATGCAATTTCTGTGTTTCATCGTCAATAAGAAGGTCCAAGGGATACAGTAAACCTGAAGTAAAGCATTGGAATCTATAACTAGTATCACAGGAATGGTTCAAAACATAGTCAGTAAGAAGAGTCGGTCTTCGTGTACTTAAGTCGGCATTGTGCCTTTTGTATTTAATTTAGGTGCAATTTCTGTGTTTCATCGTCAATAAGAAGGTCAGAGGGATACAGAAAAACCTGAAGTGAATCATCGGAATCTATAACTAGTGTCACTCGATTGGTTCAAAACATAGTCAGTAAGAAGAGTCAGTCTTCTTGTACTTATGTCGGCATTGTGCACTTTCTATTTAATTCCGATGCAATTTCTGTGTTTCATCGTCAATAAGAAGGTCAGAGGGGTACAGTAAACCTGAAGTGAACCATCGGAAACTATAACTAGTGTCACATTAATGGTTCAAAACATAATCGGAAGGAAGAGTCAGTCTTCTTGTACTTAAGTCAACATTGGGCTTTTTGTATTTATTTCCTATGCAATTTCTGTGTTTCATCGTCAATAAGAAGGTCCAAGGGATACAGTAAACCTGGAGTGAAGCATGGGAATCTATAACTAGTGTCACAGGAACGGTTCAAAACATAGACAGTAAGAAGAGTCAGTCTTCATGTACCTAAGTTGGCATTGTGCCTTTTGTATTTAATTCCGATGCAATTTCTGTGTTTCATCGTTAATACGAAGGTCCAAGGGATACAGTAAACCTGAAGTGAAGCATCGCAATCTATAACTAGTGTCACAGGAATGGTTCAAATCATAGTCAGTAAGAAGAGTCAGTCTTCTTGTACTTAAGTCGGCATTGTGTCTTTTCTATTTAATTCCGATGCAATTTCAGTGTTTCATCGTCAGTAAGAAGGTCCAAGGGATACAGTAAACCTGGAGTGAAGCATCGGAATCTATAACTAGTGTCAATGGAATGTTCAAGACATAGACAGTAGGATGAGTCAGTGTTCGTCGGCATTGTGTCTTTTGTATTTAATTTCGGTGCAATTTCTGTGTTTCATCGTCAATAGGAAGATCAGAGGGATACAGTAAACCTGAAGTGAAGCATCGGAATCTATAACTAATGTCACTGGAATGGTTCAAATCATAGTCAGTAAGAAGAGTCGGTCTTCATGTACTTAAGTCGGCATTGTGCCTTTTGTATTTAATTCCGACGCAATTTCAGTGTTTAATCGTCAATAAGAACGTCCAAGGGATACAGTAAACCTGAAGTGAAGCATCGGAATCTATAACTACTGTCACAGGAATGGTTCAAACATAGTCAGTAAGAAGAGTTAGTCTTCTTGTACTTCAGTCGGCATATTTGCCTAATCTATTTAATACCGATGCAATTTCAGTGTTTCATCGACAATAAGAAGGTCAAAGGGATACAGTAAACCTGGAGTGAAGTATGGGAATCTATAAATAGTGTCAATGGAATGGTTCAAAGCATAGACAGTAAGAAGTGTCAGTCTTCTTAAAATTAAGTCTGCTTTGTGCCTTTTCGATTTAATTCCGATGCAATTTCAGTGTTTAATCGTCAATAAGAAGGTCCAAGGGATACAGTAAACCTGAAGTGGAGCATCGGAATCTATAACTAGTGTCACAGGAATGGTTCAAAACATAGTCAGTAAGAAGAGTGAGTCTTCTTGTTCTTAATTCGGCATTGTGCCTTTTCTATTTAATTCCGATGCTATTTCAGTGTTTCATCGTAAATAAGAAGGTCCAAAGGATACAGTAAACCTGGAGTGAAGTATCGGAATCTATAAGTAGTGTCAATGGAATTGTTCAAAGCATAGACAGTAAGAAGACTCAGTCTTCTTGTAATTAAGTCGGCATTGTGCCTTTTGTATTTAATTCCGGTGCAATTTCTGTGTTTCATCGTCAACAAGAAGGTCCAAGGGAAACAGTAAATCTGAAGTGAAGCATCGGAATCTACAACAAGTGTCACAGGAATGGTTCAAAACATAGTCAGTAAGAAGAGTCGGTCTTCATGTACTTAAGACGGCATTGTGCCGTTTGTATTTAATTCCGATGCAATTTCAGTGTTTAATCGTCAATAAGAACGTCCAAGGGGTACAGTAAACCTGAAGTGAAGCATCGGATCTATAACTAGTGTCACAGGAACGGTTCAAAACATAGTCAGTAAGAAGAGTCAGTCTTCATGTACTTAAGTCGGCATTGTGCCTTTTGTATTTAATTCCGATGCAATTTCTGTGTTTCATCGTCAATAATGAAGGTCCAACTGATACAGTAAACCTGAAGTGAAGCATCGGAATCTATAACTAGTGTCACAGGAATGGTTCAAAGCATAGTCAGTAAGAAGAGTCAGTCTTCTTGTACTTCATTCGGCATATTTGCCTAATCTATTTAATACCGATGCAATTTCAGTGTTTCATCGACAATAAGAAGGTCCAAGGGATACAGTAATCCTGGAGTGATGCACGGAATCAGTAACTAGTGTCAATGGAATGGCTCAATGCAAAGACAGTAAGAAGAGTCAGTCTTCTTGTACTTAAGTCGGGATTGTGCCTTTTGGGTTTAAGTCCGGTGAAATTTCAGTGTTTCATCGTCAATAAGATGGTCAGAGGGATACAGGAAACCTGCAGTGAAGCATCGGAATCTATAACTTGTGTCACAGGAATGGTTCAAAACATAGTCAGTAAGAAGAGTCAGTCTTCTTGTACTTAAGTCGGCATTGTGCTTTTTGTATTTAATTCCGGCGCAATTTCTGTGTTTCATCGTCAATAAGAAGGTCAGAGGGATACAGTGAACCTAAAGTGAAGCATCGGAATCTATAACTAGTGTCACAGGAATGGTTCAAAACATAGTCAGTAAGAAGAGTCAGTCTTCATGTCCTTAATTCGGCATTGTGCCTTTTGTATTTAATTCCGATGCTATTTCTGTGTTTCATCGTCAATAAGAAGGTCCATGGGATACAGTAAACCTGGAGTGTAGCATCGGAATCTATAACTAGTGTCACAGGAATGGATAAAATCATAGTCAGTAAGAAGAGTCAGTCTTCATGTAGTTAAGTCGGCATTGTGCCTTTTGTATTTAATTCCGATGCAATTTCAGAGTTTCTTCGTCAATAAGAAGGTCCAAGGGATACAGTAAACCTGGAGTGAAGTATCGGAATCTATAAATAGTGTCAATGGAATGGTTCAAAGCATAGACAGTCAGAAAAGTCAGTCTTCTTGTAATTAAGTCGGCTTTGTGCCTTTTGTATTTAATTCCGGTGCAATTTCTGTGTTTCATCGTCAATAAGAAGGTCCAAGGGAAACAGTAAATCTGAAGTGAAGCATCGGAATCTATAACAAGTGTCACAGGAATGGTTCAAAACATAGTCAGTAAGAAGAGTCGGTCTTCATGTACTTAAGTCGGCATTGTGCCTTTTCTATTTAATTCCGATGCAATTTCAGTGTTTAATCGTCAATAAGAAGGTCCAAGGGATACAGTAAACCTGAAGTGAAGCATCGGATCTATGACTAGTGTCACAGGAATGGTTCGAAACATAGTCAGTAAGAAGAGTCGGTCTTCATGTACTTAAGTCGGCATTGTGCCTTTTGTATTTAGTTTCGGTGCAATTTCTGTGTTTCATCGTCAATAAGAAGGTCGGAGGGATACAGTAAGCCTGGAGTGTAGCATCGGAATCTGTAACTAGTGTCACAGGAATGGATAAAAACATAGTCAGAAAGAAGAGTTAGTCTTCATGTACTTAAGTCGGCATTGTGCCTTTTCTATTTAATTCCGATGCAATTTCTGTGTTTCATCGTCAATAAGAAGGTCCAAGGGATACTGTAAACCTGAAGTGGAGCATCGGAATCTATAACTAGTGTCACAGGAATGGTTCAAAACATAGTCAGTAAGAAGAGTGAGTCTTCTTGTTCTTAATTCGGCATTGTGCCTTTTCTATTTAATTCCGATGCTATTTCAGTGTTTCATCGTAAATAAGAAGGTCCAAAGGATACAGTAAACCTGGAGTGAAGTATCGGAATCTATAAATAGTGTCAATGGAATTGTTCAAAGCATAGACAGTAAGAAGACTCAGTCTTCTTGTAATTAAGTCGGCATTGTGCCTTTTGTATTTAATTCCGGTGCAATTTCTGTGTTTCATCGTCAATAAGAAGGTCCAAGGGAAACAGTTAATCTGAAGTGAAGCATCGGAATCTACAACAAGTGTCACAGGAATGGTTCAAAACATAGTCAGTAAGAAGAGTCAGTCTTCATGTACTTAAGACGGCATTGTGCCGTTTGTATGTAATTCCGATGCAATTTCAGTGTTTAATCGTCAATAAGAACGTCCAAGGGATACAGTAAACCTGAAGTGAAGCATCGGATCTATAACTAGTGTCACAGGAACGGTTCAAAACATAGTCAGTAAGAAGAGTCAGTCTTCATGTACTTAAGTCTTCATTGTGCCTTTTGTATTTAATTCCGATGCAATTTCAGTGTTTCATCGTCAATAATGAAGGTCCAACTGATACAGTAAACCTGAAGTGAAGCATCGGAATCTATAACTAGTGTCACAGGAATGGTTCAAAGCATAGTCAGTAAGAAGAGTCAGTCTTCTTGTACTTCATTCGGCATATTTGCCTAATCTATTTAATACCGATGCAATTTCAGTGTTTCATCTACAATAAGAAGGTCCAAGGGATACAGTAATCCTGGAGTGATGCACGGAATCAATAACTAGTGTCAATGGAATGGCTCAAAGCAAAGACAGTAAGAAGAGTCAGTCTTCTTGTACTTAAGTCGGGATTGTGCCTTTTGGGTTTAAGTCCGGTGAAATTTCAGTGTTTCATCGTCAATAAGATGGTCAGAGGGATACAGGAAACCTGCAGTGAAGCATCGGAATCTATAACTTGTGTCACAGGAATGGTTCAAAACATAGTCAGTAAGAAGAGTCAGTCTTCTTGTACTTAAGTCGGCATTGTGCTTTTTGTATTTAATTCCGGCGCAATTTCTGTGTTTCATCGTCAATAAGAAGGTCAGAGGGATACAGTGAACCTAAAGTGAAGCATCGGAATCTATAACTAGTGTCACAGGAATGGTTCAAAACATAGTCAGTAAGAAGAGTCAGTCTTCATGTCCTTAAGTCGGCATTGTGCCTTTTGTATTTAATTCCGATGCTATTTCTGTGTTTCATCGTCAATAAGAAGGTCCATGGGATACAGTAAACCTGGAGTGTAGCATCGGAATCTATAACTAGTGTCACAGGAATGGATAAAATCATAGTCAGTAAGAAGAGTCAGTCTTCATGTACTTAAGTCGGCATTGTGCCTTTTGTATTTAATTCCGATGCAATTTCTGAGTTTCATCGTCAATAAGAAGGTCCAAGGGATACTGTAAACCTGAAGTGAAGCATCGGAATCTAAAACTAGTGTCACAGGAATGGTTCAAATCATAGTCAGTAAGAAGAGTGAGTCTTCTTGTTCTTAAGTCATCATTGTGCCTTTTCTATTTAATTCCGATGCAATTTCAGTGTTTCATCGTCAATATGAAGGTACAAGGGATACAGTAAACCTGGAGTGAGGTATGGGAATCTATAAATAGTGTCAATGGAATGGTTCAGAGCATTGACAGTAAGAAGAGTCAGTCTTCTTGTAATTAAGTCTGCTTTGTGCCTTTTGTATTTAATTCCGGTGCAATTTCTGTGTTTCATCGCCAATAAGAAGGTCCAAGGGATACAGTAAACCTGGAGTGAAGCATCGGAATCTATAACTAGTGTCAATGGAATGGCTCAAAGCATAGACAGTAAGAAGAGTCAGTCTTCTTGTACTTATGTCGGGATTGTGCCTTTTTTGTTTAAGTCCGGTGCAATTTCTGTGTTTCATCGTCAATAAGAAGGTCAGAGGTGTACAGGAAACCTGAAGTGAAGCATCGGAATCTATAACTAGTGTCACAGGAATGGTTCAATACATAGACAGTAAGAAGATACAGTCTTCTTGTACTTAAGTCGGCATTGTGTCTTTCATATTTAATTCCGATGTAATTTCTGTGTTTCATCGTCAATACGAAGGTCCAAGGGATACAGTAAACCTGAAGTAAAGCATTGGAATCTATAACTAGTATCACAGGAATGGTTCAAAACATAGTCAGTAAGAAGAGTCGGTCTTCGTGTACTTAAGTCGGCATTGTGCCTTTTGTATTTAATTTACGTGCAATTTCTGTGTTTCATCGTCAATAAGAAGGTCAGAGGGATACAGAAAACCTGAAGTGAATCATCGGAATCTATAACTAGTGTCACTCGATTGGTTCCAAACATAGTCAGTAAGAAGAGTCAGTCTTCTTGTACTTATGTCGGCATTGTGCACTTTCTATTTAATTCCGATGCAATTTCTGTGTTTCATCGTCAATAAGAAGGTCAGAGGGGTACAGTAAACCTGAAGTGAACCATCGGAATCTATAACTAGTGTCACATTAATGGTTCAAAACATAATCGGAAGGAGGAGTCAGTCTTCTTGTACTTAAGTCAACATTGGGCTTTTTGTATTTATTTCCTATGCAATTTCTGTGTTTCATCGTCAATAAGAAGGTCCAAGGGATACAGTAAACCTGGAGTGAAGCATGGGAATCTATAACTAGTGTCACAGGAACGGTTCAAAACATAGACAGTAAGAAGAGTCAGTCTTCATGTACCTAAGTTGGCATTGTGCCTTTTGTATTTCATTCCGATGCAATTTCTGTGTTTCATCGTTAATACGAAGGTCCAAGGGATACAGTAAACCTGAAGTGAAGCATCGCAATCTATAACTAGTGTCACAGGAATGGTTCAAATCATAGTCAGTAAGAAGAGTCAGTCTTCTTGTACTTAAGTCGGCATTGTGTCTTTTCTATTTAATTCCGATGCAATTTCAGTGTTTCATCGTCAGTAAGAAGGTCCAAGGGATACAGTAAACCTGCAGTTAAGCATCGGAATCTATAACTAGTGTCAATGGAATGTTCAAGACATAGACAGTAGGAAGAGTCAGTGTTCGTCGGCATTGTGTCTTTTGTATTTAATTTCGGTGCAATTTCTGTGTTTCATCGTCAATAGGAAGATCAGAGGGATACAGTAAACCTGAAGTGAAGCATCGGAATCTATAACTAATGTCACTGGAGTGGTTAAAATCACAGTCAGTAAGAAGAGTCGGTCTTCATGTACTTAAGTCGGCATTGTGCCTTTTGTATTTAATTCCGATGCAATTTCAGTGTTTAATCGTCAATAAGAACGTCCAAGGGATACAGTAAACCTGAAGTGAAGCATCGGAATCTATAACTACTGTCACAGGAATGGTTCAAACATAGTCAGTAAGAAGAGTCAGTCTTCTTGTACTTCAGTCGGCATATTTGCCTAATCTATTTAATACCGATGCAATTTCAGTGTTTCATCGACAATAAGAAGGTCAAAGGGATACAGTAAACCTGGAGTGAAGTATGGGAATCTATAAATAGTGTCAATGGAATGGTTCAAAGCATAGACAGTAAGAAGTGTCAGTCTTCTTAAAATTAAGTCTGCTTTGTGCCTTTTCGATTTAATTCCGATGCAATTTCAGTGTTTTATCGTCAATAAGATGGTCCAAGGGATACAGTAAACCTGAAGTGAAGCATCGGATCTATAACTAGTGTCACAGGAATGGTTCGAAACATAGTCAGTAAGAAGAGTCGGTCTTCATGTACTTAAGTCGGCATTGTGCCTTTTGTATTTAGTTTCGGTGCAATCTCTGTGTTTCATCGTCAATAAGAAGGTCAGAGGGATACAGAAAACCTGAAGTGAATCATCGGAATCTATAACTAGTGTCACTGGAATGGTTCAAAACATAGTCAGGAAGAAGAGTCAGTCTTCTTGTCCTTAAGTCGGCATTGTGCCTTTTGTATTTAATTCCGATGCACTTTCTGTGTTTCATCGTCAATAAGAAGGTCCAAGGGATACAGTAAACCTGACGTGAAGCATAGAAATCTATAACTAGTGTCACAGAAATGGTTCAAAGCATAGACAGTAAGAAGAGTCAGTCATCTTGTACTTAAGTCGGCATTGTGCCTTTTGTATTTAATTCCGATGCAATTTCTGTGTTTCATCGTCAATAAGATGATCTGAGGGATACAGTAACCCTGAAGTGAAGCATCGGAATCTATAACTAGTGTCACAGAATGGTTCAAAACATAGTCAGTAAGAAGAGTCAGTCTTCTTGCACTTAAGTCGGCATTGTGCCTTTTGTATTTAATTCCGATGCAATTTCTGTGTTTCATCGTCAATAAGAAGGTCAGAGGTATACAAGAAACCTGAAAGGAAGCATCGGAATCTATAACTAGTGTCACAGGTATGGTTCAAATCGTAGACAGTAAGAAGAGTCAGTCTTCTTGTACTTGAGTCGGCATTGTGCTTTTTATATTAAATTCCGATGCAATTTCTGTGAATCATCGTCAATAAGAAGGTCAGGGGGATACAGTAAACCCGAGGTGAAGAATCGGAATCCATAACTAGTGTCACAGGAATGGTTCAAAAACATAGTCAGTAAGAAGAGTCAGTCTCCTTGTACTTCAGTCGGCATATTTGCCTAATCTATTTAATACCGATGCAATTTCAGTGTTTCATCGACAATAAGAAGGTCCAAGGGATACAGTAAACCTGGAGTGAAGCACGGAATCAATAACTAGTGTCAATGGAATTGCTCAAAGCAAAGACAGTAAGAAGAGTCAGTCTTCTTGTACTTAAGTCGGGATTGTGCCTTTTGGGTTTAAGTCCGGACAATTTCTGTGTTTCATCGACAATAAGATGGTCAGAGGGATACAGGAAACCTGAAGTGAAGCATCGGAATCTATAACTTGTGTCACAGGAATGGTTCAAAACATAGTCAGTAAGACGAGTCAGTCTTCTTGTACTTAAGTCGGCATTGTGCTTTTTGTATTTCATTCCGGTGCAATTCCTGTGTTTCATCGTCAATAAGAAGGTCAGAGGGATACATTAAACCTAAAGTGAAGCATCGGTATCTATAACTAGTGTCACAGGAATGGTTCAAAACATAGTCAGTAAGAAGAGTCAGTCTTCATGTCCTTAAGTCGGCATTGTGCCTTTTGTATTTAATTCTGATGCTATTTCTGTGTTTCATCGTCAATAAGAAGGTACAAGGGATACAGTAAACCTGAAGTGAAGCATCGGAATCTATAAATAGTGTCAATGGAATGGTTCAAAGCATAGACAGTAAGTAGAGTCAGTCTTCTTGTAATTAAGTCTGCTTTGTGCCTTTTGGATTCAATTCCGGTGCAATTTCTGTGTTTCATCGTCAATAAGAAGGTCCAAGGGAAACAGTAAATCTGAAGTGACGCATCGGAATCTATAACAAGTGTCACAGGAATGGTTCAAAACATAGTCAGTAAGAAGAGTCGGTCTTCATGTACTTAATTCGGCATTGTGCCTTTTCTATTTAATTCCGATGCAATTTCAGTGTTTAATCGTCAATAAGAAGGTCCAAGGGATACAGTAAACCTGAAGTGAAGCATCGGATCTATAACTAGTGTCACAGGAATGGTTCAAAACATAGTCAGTAAGAAGAGTCAGTCTTCATATACTTAAGTCGGCATTGTGCCTTTTGTATTTAATTCCGATGCAATTTCTGTGTTTCATCGTCAATAAGAAGGTCCAAGGGATACAGTAAACCTGAAGTGAATAATCGGAATCTATAACTAGTGTCACAGGAATGGTTCAAAACATAGTCAGTAAGAAGGGTCAGTCTTCTTGTACTTAAGTCGGCATATTTGCCTAATCTATTTAATACCGATTCAATTTCAGTGTTTCATCGACAATGAGAAGGTCCAAGGGATACAGTAAACCTGGAGTGAAGCATCGCAATCTATAACTAGTGTCAATGGAATGGCTCAAAGCATAGACAGTAAGAAGAGTCAGTCTTCTTGTACTTAAGTCGGGATCGTGCCTTTTGGGTTTAAGTCCGGTGCAATATCTGTGTTTCATCGTCAGTAAGAAGGTCAGATGTATACAGTAAACCTGAAGTGAAGCATCGAAATCTATAACTCGTGTCACAGGAATGGTTCAATACATAGACAGTAAGAAGATACAGTCATCTTGTACTTATGTCGGCATTGTGCCTTTTATATTTAATTCCTATGCAATTTCTGTGTTTCATCGTCAAAAAGAAGGTCCAAGGGATACATAAAACCTGAAGTGAATCATCGGAATCTATAACTAGTGTCACTGGAATGGTTCAAAACATAGTCAGTAAGAAGAGTCAGTGTTCTTGTCCTTAAGTCGGCATTGTGCCTTTTGTATTTAATTCCGATGCTATATCTGTGTTTTATCGTCAATAAGAAGGTCCAAGGGATACAGTAAAATTGACGTGAAGCATAGAAATCTATAACTAGTGTCACAGGAATGGTTCAAAGCATAGACAGTAAGAAGTGTCAGTCTTCTTGTACTTGAGTTGGCATTGTGCTTTTTATATTAAATTCCGATGCAATTTCTGTGATTCGTCGTCAATAAGAAGGTCAGGGGGATACAGTAAACCCGAAGTGAAGAATCGGAATCTATAACTAGTGTCACAGGAATGGTTCAAAAACATAGTCAGTAAGAAGAGTCAGTCTTCTTGTCCTTAAATCGGCATTGTGCCTATTGTATTTAATTCCGATGCAATTTCTGTGTTACATCGTCAATAAGAAGGACCAAGGGATACTGGAAACCTGGAGTGAAGCATCGGAATCTATAACTAGTGTCACAGGAATGGTTCAAAACAGAGAAAGTAAGAAGAGTCAGTCTTCATGTACTTAAGTCGGCATTGTGCATATTGTATTTAATTCCGATGCAATTTCTGTGTTTCATCTTCAATAAGAAGGTTCAAGGGATTCAGTAAACCTGAACTGAAGCATCGGAAACTTTAAGTAGTGACACAGGAATGGTTGAAAACATAGTCAGTAAGAAGAGTCAGTCTTCATGTACTTATGTCGGCATTGTGCTTTTTGTATTTAATTACGATGCAATTTCTGTGTTTCATCGTCAATAAGAAGGTCCAAAGGATACAGTAAACATGAAGTGAAGCATCGGAATCTATAACTAGTGTCACAGGAATGGTTGAAAACATAGTCAGTAAGAAGAGTCAGTCTTCTTGTACTTAAGTAGCATTGTGCCTTTTCTATTTAATTCCGATGCAACTTCAGTGTTTCATCGCCAATATGAAGGTCCAAGGGATACAGTAAACCTGGAGTGAAGCATCGGAATCTATAACTAGTGTCAGTGGAATGGTTCGAAACATAGACAGTAAGAAGAGTCAGTCTCCTTGTACTTAAGTTGGCATTGTGCCTTTTCTATTTAATTCCTATGCAATTTCTGCGTTTCATCGACAATAAGAAGGTCCATGGGATACAGTAAACCTGGAGTGAAGCATCTGAATCTATAACTAGTGTCACAGGAATAGTTCAAAACATAGACAGTAAGAAGTGTCAGACTTCTTGTACTTAAGTCGGCATTGTGCCTTTTGTATTTAATTCCGATGCTATTTCTGTGTTTCATCGTCAATATGAGGGTCAGAGGGATACAGTAAACCTGAAGTGAAGCATCGGAATCTATAACTAGTGTCACAGGAATGGTTCAAAACATAGTCAGCAAAAAGAGTCGGTCTTCATGTACTTAAGTCGGCATTGTGCCTTTTGTATTTAATTCCGGTGCAATGTCTGTGTTTCATCGTCAATAAGAAGGGTCAGATGGATACAGTAAACCTGAGGTGAAGCATCGGAATCTAAACCTACTGTCACAGGAATCGTTCAAAACATAGTCAGTAAGAAGAGTCAGTCTTCTTGTCCTTAAGATGGCATTGTGCCTTTTCTATTTAATTCCTATGCAATTTCTGTGTTTCATCGTCAATAAGAAGGTGCAAGGGATACAGAAAACCTGGAGTGAAGAATAGGAATCTATAACTAGTGTCACAGGAATGGTTCAAAACATAGACAGTAAGAAGAGTCAGTCTTCTTGTACCTAAGTCGACATTGTGCCGCTTGTATTTAATTCCGATGCAATTTCTGTATTTCATCGTCAATAAGAAGGTCAGAGGGATACAGTAAACCTGAAGTGAAGCACCGGAATCGATAACTAGTGTCACAGAAATGGTTCAAAATATAGTCAGAAAGAAGAGTCAGTCGTCTTGTACTTATGTCGGCATTGTGCACTTTCTATTTAATTCCGATGCAATTTCTGTGTTTCATCGTCAATAAGAAGGTCAGAGGGATACAGTAAACCTGAAGTGAAGCATCGGAATCTATAACTAGTGTCACATTAATGGTTCAAAACATAATCGGAAGGAAGAGTCAGTCTTCTTGTCCTTAAGTCAACAATGTGCTTTTTGTATTTATTTCCTATGCAATTTCTGTGTTTCATCGTCAATAAGAAGGTCCAAGGGATACAGTAAACCTGGAGCGAAGCATGGGAATCTATAACTAGTGTCACAGGAACGGTTCAAAACATAGACAGTAAGAAGAGTCAGTCTTCATGTACCTAAGTTGGCATTGTGCCTTTTCTATTTAATTCCGATGCAATTTCTGTGTTTCATCGTCAATAAGAAGGTTGAAGGGATACAGTAAACCAGAAGTGAAGCATCGGAATCTATAACTAGTGTCACAGGAATGGTTCAAAACATAGTCAGTAAGAAGAGTCAGTTTTCATGTACTTAAGTCGGCATTGTGCCTTTTGTATTTAATTCCGATGCAATTTCTGTGTTTCATCATTAATAAGAAGGTCCAAGGGATACAGTAAACCTGAAGTGAAGCATCGCAATCTATAACTAGTATCACAGGAATGGTTCAAATCATAGTCAGTAAGAAGAGTCAGTCTTCTTGTACTTAAGTCGGCATTGTGTCTTTTGTATTTAATTCCGGTGCAATTTCAGTGCTTCATCGACAATAAGAAGGTCGAAGGGATACAGTAAACCTAAAGTGAAGCATCGGTATCTATAACTAGTGTCACAGGAATGGTTCAAAACATAGTCAGTAAGAAGAGTCAGTCTTCATGTCCTTAAGTCGGCATTGTGCCTTTTGTATTTAATTCTGATGCTATTTCTGTGTTTCATCGTCAATAAGAAGGTACAAGGGATACAGTAAACCTGAAGTGAAGCATCGGAATCTATAAATAGTGTCAATGGAATGGTTCAAAGCATAGACAGTAAGTAGAGTCAGTCTTCTTGTAATTAAGTCTGCTTTGTGCCTTTTGGATTCAATTCCGGTGCAATTTCAGTGTTTCATCGTCAATAAGAAGGTCCAAGGGAAACAGTAAATCTGAAGTGACGCATCGGAATCTATAACAAGTGTCACAGGAATGGTTCAAAACATAGTCAGTAAGAAGAGTCGGTCTTCATGTACTTAAGTCGGCATTGTGCCTTTTCTATTTAATTCCGATGCAATTTCAGTGTTTAATCGTCAATAAGAAGGTCCAAGGGATACAGTAAACCTGAAGTGAAGCATCGGATCTATAACTAGTGTCACAGGAATGGTTCAAAACATAGTCAGTAAGAAGAGTCAGTCTTCATATACTTAAGTCGGCATTGTGCCTTTTGTATTTAATTCCGATGCAATTTCTGTGTTTCATCGTCAATAAGAAGGTCCAAGGGATACAGTAAACCTGAAGTGAATAATCGGAATCTATAACTAGTGTCACAGGAATGGTTCAAAAACATAGTCAGTAAGAAGTGTCAGTCTTCTTGTACTTAAGTCGGCATATTTGCCTAATCTATTTAATACCGATGCAATTTCAGTGTTTCATCGACAATAAGAAGGTCCAAGGGATACAGTAAACCTGGAGTGAAGCATCGCACTCTATAACTAGTGTCAATGGAATGGCTCAAAGCATAGACAGTAAGAAGAGTCAGTCTTCTTGTACTTAAGTCGGGATTGTGCCTTTTGGGTTTAAGTCCGGTGCAATATCTGTGTTTCATCGTCAGTAAGAAGGTCAGATGTATACAGTAAACCTGAAGTGAAGCATCGAAATCTATAACTCGTGTCACAGGAATGGTTCAATACATAGACAGTAAGAAGATACAGTCTTCTTGTACTTATGTCGGCATTGTGCCTTTTATATTTAATTCCTATGCAATTTCTGTGTTTCATCGTCAAAAAGAAGGTCCAAGGGATACATAAAACCTGAAGTGAATCATCGGAATCTATAACTAGTGTCACTGGAATGGTTCAAAACATAGTCAGTAAGAAGAGTCAGTCTTCTTGTCCTTAAGTCGGCATTGTGCCTTTTGTATTTAATTCCGATGCTATATCTGTGTTTTATCGTCAATAAGAAGGTCCAAGGGATACAGTAAAATTGACGTGAAGCATAGAAATCTATAACTAGTGTCACAGGAATGGTTCAAAGCATAGACAGTAAGAAGAGACAGTCATCTTGTATTTAAGTTGGCATTGTGCCTTTTGTATTTAATTCCGATGCAATTTCTGTGTTTCATCGCCAATAAGATGATCTGAGGGATACAGTAACCCTGAAGTGAAGCATCGGAATCTATAACTAGTGTCACAGAATGGTTCAAAACATAGTCAGTAAGAAGAGTCTGTCTTCTTGTACTTAAGTCGGCTTGTTTCTTGTGTATTTAATTCCGATGCAATTTCTGTGTTTCATCGTCAATAAGAAGGTCAGAGGGGTACAGGAAACCTGAAAGGAAGCATCGGAATCTATAACTAGTGTCACAGGTATGGTTCAAAGCATAGACAGTAAGAAGTGTCAGTCTTCTTGTACTTGAGTTGGCATTGTGCTTTTTATATTAAATTCCGATGCAATTTCTGTGATTCGTCGTCAATAAGAAGGTCAGGGGGATACAGTAAACCCGAAGTGAAGAATCGGAATCTATAACTAGTGTCACAGGAATGGTTCAAAAACATAGTCAGTAAGAAGAGTCAGTCTTCTTGTCCTTAAATCGGCATTGTGCCTATTGTATTTAATTCCGATGCAATTTCTGTGTTACATCGTCAATAAGAAGGACCAAGGGATACAGGAAACCTGGAGTGAAGCATCGGAATCTATAACTAGTGTCACAGGAATGGTTCAAAACAGAGAAAGTAAGAAGAGTCAGTCTTCATGTACTTAAGTCGGCATTGTGCCTATTGTATTTAATTCCGATGCAATTTCTGTGTTTCATCTTCAATAAGAAGGTTCAAGGGATTCAGTAAACCTGAACTGAAGCATCGGAAAACTTTAAGTAGTGACACAGGAATGGTTCAAAACATAGTCAGTAAGAAGAGTCAGTCTTCATGTACTTATGTCGGCATTGTGCTTTTTGTATTTAATTACGATGCAATTTCTGTGTTTCATCGTCAATAAGAAGGTCCAAAGGATACAGTAAACATGAAGTGAAGCATCGGAATCTATAACTAGTGTAACAGGAATGGTTGAAAACATAGTCAGTAAGAAGAGTCAGTCTTCTTGTACTTAAGTAGCATTGTGCTTTTTCTATTTAATTCCGATGCAACTTCAGTGTTTCATAGCCAATATGAAGGTCCAAGGGATACAGTAAACCTGGAGTGAAGCATCGGAATCTATAACTAGTGTCAGTGGAATGGTTCGAAACATAGACAGTAAGAAGAGTCAGTCTCCTTGTACTTAAGTTGGCATTGTGCCTTTTCTATTTAATTCCTATGCAATTTCTGCGTTTCATCGACAATAAGAAGGTCCATGGGATACAGTAAACCTGGAGTGAAGCATCGGAATCTATAACTAGTGTCACAGGAATAGTTCAAAACATAGACAGTAAGAAGTGTCAGACTTCTTGTACTTAAGTCGGCATTGTGCCTTTTGTATTTAATTCCGATGCAATTTCTGTGTTTCATCGTCAATAAGAAGGTCAGAGGGATACAGTAAACCTGAAGTGAAGCATCGGAATCTATAACTAGTGTCACATTAATGGTTCAAAACATAATCGGAAGGAAGAGTCAGTCTTCTTGTCCTTAAGTCAACAATGTGCTTTTTGTATTTATTTCCTATGCAATTTCTGTGTTTTCATCGTCAATAAGAAGGTCCAAGGGATACAGTAAACCTGGAGCGAAGCATGGGAATCTATAACTAGTGTCACAGGAACGGTTCAAAACATAGACAGTAAGAAGAGTCAGTCTTCATGTACCTAAGTTGGCATTGTGCCTTTTCTATTTAATTCCGATGCAATTTCTGTGTTTCATCGTCAATAAGAAGGTTGAAGGGATACAGTAAACCAGAAGTGAAGCATCGGAATCTATAACTAGTGTCACAGGAATGGTTCAAAACATAGTCAGTAAGAAGAGTCAGTTTTCATGTACTTAAGTCGGCATTGTGCCTTTTGTATTTAATTCCGATGCAATTTCTGTGTTTCATCGTTAATAAGAAGGTCCAAGGGATACAGTAAACCTGAAGTGAAGCATCGCAATCTATAACTAGTATCACAGGAATGGTTCAAATCATAGTCAGTAAGAAGAGTCAGTCTTCTTGTACTTAAGTCGGCATTGTGTCTTTTGTATTTAATTCCGGTGCAATTTCTGTGTTTCATCGTCAATAGGAAGGACAGAGGGATGCAGTAAACCTGAAGTGAAGCATCCGAAACTATAACTAGTGTCACTGGAATGGTTCAAATTATAGTCAGTAAGAGGAGTCGGTCTTCATGTACTTAAGTCGGCATTGTGCCTTTTGTATTTAACTCCGATGCAATTTCAGTGTTTAATCGTCAATAAGAACGTCCAAGGGATACAGTAAACCTGAAGTGAAGCATCGGATCTATAACTAGTGTCACAGGAATGGTTCAAAACATAATCAGTAAAGAAGAGTCAGTCTTCATGTCTTTAAGTCGGCATTGTGCCTTTTGTATTTAATTCTGATGCTATTTCTGCGTTTCATCGTCAATAAGAAGGTCCAAGGGATACAGTAAACCTGAAGTGACGCATCGGAATCTATAACAAGTGTCACAGGAATGGTTCAAAACATAGTCAGTAAGAAGAGTCGGTCTTCATGTACTTAAGTCGGCATTGTGCCTTTTCTATTTAATTCCGATGCAATTTCAGTGTTTAATCGTCAATAAGAAGGTCCAAGGGATACAGTAAACCTGAAGTGAAGCATCGGATCTATAACTAGTGTCACAGGAATGGTTCAAAACATAGTCAGTAAGAAGAGTCAGTCTTCATATACTTAAGTCGGCATTGTGCCTTTTGTATTTAATTCCGATGCAATTTCTGTGTTTCATCGTCAATAAGAAGGTCCAAGGGATACAGTAAACCTGAAGTGAATAATCGGAATCTATAACTAGTGTCACAGGAATGGTTCAAAACATAGTCAGTAAGAAGTGTCAGTCTTCTTGTACTTAAGTCGGCATATTTGCCTAATCTATCTAATACCGATGCAATTTCAGTGTTTCATCGACAATAAGAAGGTCCAAGGGATACAGTAAACCTGGAGTGAAGCATCGCAATCTATAACTAGTGTCAATGGAATGGCTCAAAGCATAGACAGTAAGAAGAGTCAGTCTTCTTGTACTTAAGTCGGGATTGTGCCTTTTGGGTTTAAGTCCGGTGCAATATCTGTGTTTCATCGTCAGTAAGAAGGTCAGATGTATACACTAAACCTGAAGTGAAGCATCGAAATCTATAACTCGTGTCACAGGAATGGTTCAATACATAGACAGTAAGAAGATACAGTCTTCTTGTACTTGTGTCGGCATTGTGCCTTTTATATTTAATTCCTATGCAATTTCTGTGTTTCATCGTCAAAAAGAAGGCCCAAGGGATATATAAAACCTGAAGTGAATCATCGGAATCTATAACTAGTGTCACTGGAATGGTTCAAAACATAGTCAGTAAGAAGAGTCAGTCTTCTTGTCCTTAAGTCGGCATTGTGCCTTTTGTATTTAATTCCGATGCTATATCTGTGTTTTATCGTCAATAAGAAGGTCCAAGGGATACAGTAACATTGACGTGAAGCATAGAAATCTATAACTAGTGTCACAGGAATGGCTCAAAGCATAGACAGTAAGAAGAGACAGTCATCTTGTATTTAAGTTGGCATTGTGCCTTTTGTATTTAATTCCGATGCAATTTCTGTGTTTCATCGTCAATAAGATGATCTGAGGGGATACAGTAACCCTGAAGTGAAGCATCGGAATCTATTACTAGTGTCACAGAATGGTTCAAAACATAGTCAGTAAGAAGAGTCTGTCTTCTTGTACTTAAGTCGGCTTGTTTCTTGTGTATTTAATTCCGATGCAAATTCTGTGTTTCATCGTCAATAAGAAGGTCAGAGGGGTACAGGAAACCTGAAAGGAAGCATCGGAATCTATAACTAGTGTCACAGGTATGGTTCAAAGCATAGACAGTAAGAAGTGTCAGTCTTCTTGTACTTGAGTTGGCATTGTGCTTTTTATATTAAATTCCGATGCAATTTCTGTGATTCGTCGTCAATAAGAAGGTCAGGGGGATACAGTAAACCCCGAAGTGAAGAATCGGAATCTATAACTAGTGTCACAGGAATGGTTCAAAAACATAGTCAGTAAGAAGAGTCAGTCTTCTTGTCCTTAAATCGGCATTGTGCCTATTGTATTTAATTCCGATGCAATTTCTGTGTTACATCGTCAATAAGAAGGACCAAGGGATACAGGAAACCTGGAGTGAAGCATCGGAATCTACAACTGGTGTCACAGGAATGGTTCAAAACAGAGAAAGTAAGAAGAGTCAGTCTTCATGTACTTAAGTCGGCATTGTGCCTATTGTATTTAATTCCGATGCAATTTCTGTGTTTCATCTTCAATATGAAGGTTCAAGGGATTCAGTAAACCTGAACTGAAGCATCGGAAACTTTAAGTAGTGACACAGGAATGGTTCAAAACATAGTCAGTAAGAAGAGTCAGTCTTCATGTACTTATGTCGGCATTGTGCTTTTTGTATTTAATTACGATGCAATTTCTGTGTTTCATCGTCAATAAGAAGGTCCAAAGGATACAGCAAACATGAAGTGAAGCATCGGAATCTATAACTAGTGTCACAGGAATGGTTGAAAACATAGTCAGTAAGAAGAGTCAGTCTTCTTGTACTTAAGTAGCATTGTGCCTTTTCTATTTAATTCCGATGCAACTTCAGTGTTTCATCGCCACCATGAAGGTCCAAGGGATACAGTAAACCTGGAGTGAAGCATCAGAATCTATAACTAGTGTCAGTGGAATGGTTCGAAACATAGACAGTAAGAAGAGTCAGTCTCCTTGTACTTAAGTTGGCATTGTGCCTTTTCTATTTAATTCCTATGCAATTTCTGCGTTTCATCGACAATAAGAAGGTCCATGGGATACAGTAAACTTGGAGTGAAGCATCGGAATCTATAACTAGTGTCACAGGAATAGTTCAAAACATAGACAGTAAGAAGTGTCAGACTTCTTGTACTTAAGTCGGCATTGTGCCTTTTGTATTTAATTCCGATGCTATTTCTGTGTTTCATCGTCAATATGAGGGTCAGAGGGATACAGTAAACCTGAAGTGAAGCATCGGAATCTATAACTAGTGTCACAGGAATGGTTCAAAACATAGTCAGCAAAAAGAGTCGGTCTTCATGTACTTAAGTCGGCATTGTGCCTTTTGTATTTAATTCCGGTGCAATGTCTGTGTTTCATCGTCAATAAGAAGGTCAGATGGATACAGTAAACCTGAGGTGAAGCATCGGAATCTAAACCTACTGTCACAGGAATGGTTCAAAACATAGTCAGTAAGAAGAGTCAGTCTTCTTGTCCTTAAGATGGCATTGTGCCTTTTCTATTTAATTCCTATGCAATTTCTGTGTTTCATCGTCAATAAGAAGGTCCAAGGGATACAGAAAACCTGGAGTGAAGAATCGGAATCTATAACTAGTGTCACAGGAATGGTTCAAAACATAGACAGTAAGAAGAGTCAGTCTTCTTGTACCTAAGTCGACATTGTGCCGCTTGTATTTAATTCCGATGCAATTTCTGTGTTTCATCGTCAATAAGAAGGTCAGAGGGATACAGTAAACCTGAAGTGAAGCATCGGAATCTATAACTAGTGTCACATTAATGGTTCAAAACATAATCGGAAGGAAGAGTCAGTCTTCTTGTCCTTAAGTCAACAATGTGCTTTTTGTATTTATTTCCTATGCAATTTCTGTGTTTCATCGTCAATAAGAAGGTCCAAGGGATACAGTAAACCTGGAGCGATGCATGGGAATCTATAACTAGTGTCACAGGAACGGTTCAAAAGATAGACAGTAAGAAGAGTCAGTCTTCATGTACCTAAGTTGGCATTGTGCCTTTTCTATTTAATTCCGATGCAATTTCTGTGTTTCATCGTCAATAAGAAGGTTGAAGGGATACAGTAAACCAGAAGTGAAGCATCGGAATCTATAACTAGTGTCACAGGAATGGTTCAAAACATAGTCAGTAAGAAGAGTCAGTTTTCATGTACTTAAGTCGGCATTGTGCCTTTTGTATTTAATTCCGATGCAATTTCTGTGTTTCATCGTTAATAAGAAGGTCCAAGGGATACAGTAAACCTGAAGTGAAGCATCGCAATCTATAACTAGAGTCACAGGAATGGTTCAAATCATAGTCAGTAAGAAGAGTCAGTCTTCTTGTACTTAAGTCGGCATTGTGTCTTTTGTATTTAATTCCGGTGCAATTTCTGTGTTTCATCGTCAATAGGAAGGTCAGAGGGATGCAGTAAACCTGAAGTGAAGCATCGGAATCTATAACTAGTGTCACTGGAATGGTTCAAATTATAGTCAGTAAGAGGAGTCGGACTTCATGTACTTAAGTCGGCATTGTGCCTTTTGTATTTAACTCCGATGCAATTTCAGTGTTTAATCGTCAATAAGAACGTCCAAGGGATACAGTAAACCTGAAGTGAAGCATCGGATCTATAACTAGTGTCACAGGAATGGTTCAAAACATAGTCAGTAAGAAGAGTCAGTCTTCATGTACTTAAGTCGGCATTGTGCCATTTGTGTTTAATTCCGATGCAATTTCTGTGTTTCATCGTCAATAAGAATGTCCAAGGGATACAGTAAACCCGAAGTGAAGCATCGGAATCTATAACTAGTGTCACTGGAATGGTTCAAATTATAGTCAGTAAGAAGAGTCAGTCTTCATGCCCTTAAGTCGGCATCGTGCCTTTTGTATTTAATTCCGATGCCATTTCTGTGTTTCATCGTCAATAAGAAGGTCCATGGGATACAGTAAACCTGGAGTGAAGCATCAGAATCTATAACTAGTGTCACAGGAATGGTTCAAAACATAGACAGTAGGAAGAGTCAGTCTTCTTGTACCTAAGTCGACATTGTGCCGCTTGTATTTAATTCCGATGCAATTTCTGTATTTCATCGTCAATAAGAAGGTCAGAGGGATACAGTAACCCTAAAGTGAAGCACCGGAATCGATAACTAGTGTCACAGAAATGGTTCAAAATATAGTCAGAAAGAAGAGTCAGTCGTCTTGTACTTATGTCGGCATTGTGCACTATCTATTTAATTCCGATGCAATTTCTGTGTTTCATCGTCAATAGGAAGGTCAGAGGGATGCAGTAAACCTGAAGTCAAGCATCGGAATCTATAACTAGTGTCACTGGAATGGTTCAAATTATAGTCAGTAAGAGGAGTCGGTCTTCATGTACTTAAGTCGGCGTTGTGCCTTTTGTATTTAATTCCGATGCAATTTCAGTGTTTAATCGTCAATAAGAACGTCCAAGGGATTCAGTAAACCTGAACTGAAGCATCGGAAACTTTAACTAGTGACACAGGAACGGTTCAAAACATAGTCAGTAAGAAGAGTCAGTCTTCATGTACTTATGTCGGCATTGTGCTTTTTGTATTTAATTACGATGCAATTTCTGTGTTTCATCGTCAATAAGAAGGTCCAAGGGATACAGTAAACATGAAGTGAAGCA
Source organism: Schistocerca piceifrons (assembly GCF_021461385.2). Classification (NCBI taxonomy): domain Eukaryota; kingdom Metazoa; phylum Arthropoda; class Insecta; order Orthoptera; family Acrididae; genus Schistocerca; species Schistocerca piceifrons. Next base: position 129,797 of record NW_025727860.1, on the reverse strand, counting down.
TCGGAATCTATAACTAGTGTCACAGGAATGGTTGAAAACATAGTCAGTAAGAAGAGTCAGTCTTCTTGTACTTAAGTAGCATTGTGCCTTTTCTAATCAATTCCGATGCAACTTCAGTGTTTCATCGCCCATATGAAGGTCCAAGGGATATAGTAAACCTGGAGTGAAGCATCGGAATCTATAACTAGTGTCAGTGGAATGGTTCGAAACATAGACAGTAAGAAGAGTCGGTCTCCTTGTACTTAAGTTGGCATTGTGCCTTTTCTATTTAATTCCTATGCAATTTCTGCGTTTCATCGACAATAAGAAGGTCCATGGGATACAGTAAACCTGGAGTGAAGCATCGGATCTATAACTAGTGTCACAGGAATGGTTCAAAACATAGTCAGTAAGAAGAGTCAGTCTTCATGTACTTAAGTCGGCATTGTGCCATTTGTGTTTAATTCCGATGCAATTTCTGTGTTTCATCGTCAATAAGAATGTCCAAGGGATACAGTAAACCTGAAGTGAAGCATCGGAATCTATAACTAGTGTCACTGGAATGGTTCAAATTATAGTCAGTAAGAAGAGTCAGTCTTCATGCCCTTAAGTCGGCATCGTGCCTTTTGTATTTAATTCCGATGCCATTTCTGTGTTTCATCGTCAATAAGAAGGTCCATGGGATACAGTAAACCTGGAGTGAAGCATCAGAATCTATAACTAGTGTCACAGGAATGGTTCAAAACATAGACAGTAGGAAGAGTCAGTCTTCTTGTACCTAAGTCGACATTGTGCCGCTTGTATTTAATTCCGATGCAATTTCTGTATTTCATCGTCAATAAGAAGGTCAGAGGGATACAGTAACCCTAAAGTGAAGCACCGGAATCGATAACTAGTGTCACAGAAATGGTTCAAAATATAGTCAGAAAGAAGAGTCAGTCGTCTTGTACTTATGTCGGCATTGTGCACTATCTATTTAATTCCGATGCAATTTCTGTGTTTCATCGTCAATAGGAAGGTCAGAGGGATGCAGTAAACCTGAAGTCAAGCATCGGAATCTATAACTAGTGTCACTGGAATGGTTCAAATTATAGTCAGTAAGAGGAGTCGGTCTTCATGTACTTAAGTCGGCGTTGTGCCTTTTGTATTTAATTCCGATGCAATTTCAGTGTTTAATCGTCAATAAGAACGTCCAAGGGATTCAGTAAACCTGAACTGAAGCATCGGAAACTTTAACTAGTGACACAGGAACGGTTCAAAACATAGTCAGTAAGAAGAGTCAGTCTTCATGTACTTATGTCGGCATTGTGCTTTTTGTATTTAATTACGATGCAATTTCTGTGTTTCATCGTCAATAAGAAGGTCCAAGGGATACAGTAAACATGAAGTGAAGCATCGGAATCTATAACTAGTGTCACAGGAATGGTTGAAAACATAGTCAGTAAGAAGAGTCAGTCTCCTTGTACTTAAGTAGCATTGTGCCTTTTCTAATCAATTCCGATGCAACTTCAGTGTTTCATCGCCCATATGAAGGTCCAAGGGATATAGTAAACCTGGAGTGAAGCATCGGAATCTATAACTAGTGTCAGTGGAATGGTTCGAAACATAGACAGTAAGAAGAGTCGGTCTTCATGTACTTAAGTCGGCGTTGTGCCTTTTGTATTTAATTCCGATGCAATTTCAGTGTTTAATCGTCAATAAGAACCTCCAAGGGATACAGTAAACCTGAAGTGAAGCATCGGAATCTATAACTAGTGTCACAGGAATGGTTCAAAACATAGTCAGTAAGAAGAGCCAGTTTTCATGTACTTAAGTCGGCATTGTGCCTTTTGTATTTAATTCCGATGCAATTTCTGTGTTTCATCGTTAATAAGAAGGTCAGAGGGATACAGCAACCCTGAAGTGATGCACCGGAACCGATAACTAGTGTCACAGAAATGGTTCAAAATATAGTCAGAAAGAAGAGTCAGTCGTCTTGTACTTATGTCGGCATTGTGCACTTTCTATTTAATTCCGATGCAATTTCTGTGTTTCATCGTCAATAAGGAGGTCAGAGGGATACAGTAAACCTGAAGTGAAGCATCGGAATCTATAACTAGTGTCACATTAATGGTTCAAAACATAATCGGAAGGAAGAGTCAGTCTCCTTGTCCTTAAGTCAACATTGTGCTTTTTGTATTTATTTCCTATGCAATTTCTGTGTTTCAACGTCAATAAGAAGGTCCAAGGGATACAGTAAACCTGAAGTGAAGCATCGGAATCTATAACTAGTGTCACAGGAATGGTTCAAAACATAGTCAGTAAGAAGAGTCAGTTTTCATGTACTTAAGTCGGCATTGTGCCTTTTGTATTTAATTCCGATGCAATTTCTGTGTTTCATCGTTAATAAGAAGGTCCAAGGGATACAGTAAACCTGAAGTGAAGCATCGCAATCTATAACTAGTGTCACAGGAATGGTTCAAATCATAGTCAGTAAGAAGAGTCAGTCTTCTTGTACTTAAGTCGGCATTGTGTCTTTTGTATTTAATTCCGGTGCAATTTCTGTGTTTCATCGTCAATAGGAAGGTCAGAGGGATGCAGTAAACCTGAAGTGAAGCATCGGAATCTATAACTAGTGTCACTGGAATGGTTCAAATTATAGTCAGTAAGAAGAGTCGGTCTTCATGTACTTAAGTCGGCATTGTGCCTTTTGTATTTAATTCCGATGAAATTTCAGTGTTTAATCGTCAATAAGAACGTCCAAGGGATACAGTAAACCTGAAGTGAAGCATCGGATCTATAACTAGTGTCACAGGAATGGTTCAAAACATAGTCAGTAAGAAGAGTCAGTCTTCATGTACTTAAGTCGGCATTTTGCCATTTGTATTTAATTCCGATGCAATTTCTGTGTTTCATCGTCAATAAGAAGGTCCAAGGGATACAGTAAACCTGAAGTGAAGCATCGGAATCTATAACTAGTGTCACAGGAATGGTTCAAACATAGTCAGTAAGAAGAGTCAGTCTTCTTGTACTTCAGTCGGCATATTTGCCTGATCTATTTAATACCGATGCAATTTCAGTGTTTCATCGACAATAAGAAGGCCCAAGGGATACAGTAAACCTGGAGTGAAGCACGGAATCAATAACTAGTGTCAATGGAATGGCTCAAAGCAAAGACACTAAGAAGAGTCAGTCTTCTTGTACTTAAGTCGGGATAGTGCCTTTTGGGTTTAAGTCCGGTGCAATTTCTGTGTTTCATCGTCAATAAGATGGTCAGAGGGATACAGGAAACCTGAAGTGAAGCATCGGAATCTTTAACTTGTGTCACAGGAATGGTTCAAAAGATAGTCAGTAAGACGAGTCAGTCTTCTTGTACTTAAGTCGGCATTATGCTTTTTGTATTTAATTCCGGTGCAATTTCTGTGTTTCATCGTCAATACGAAGGTCAGAGGGATACAGTAAACCTAAAGTGAAGCATCGGAATCTATAACTAGAGTCACAGGAATGGTTCAATACATAGTCAGTAAGAAGAGTCAGTCTTCATGTCCTTAAGTCGGCATCGTGCCTTTTGTATTTAATTCCGATGCCATTTCTGTGTTTCATCGTCAATAAGAAAGTCCATGGGATACAGTAAACCTGGAGTGAAGCATCGGAATCTATAACTAGTGTCACAGGAATGGTTCAAAACATAGACAGTAAGAAGTGTCAGACTTCTTGTACTTAAGTCGGCATTGTGCCTTTTGTATTTAATTCCGATGCAATTTCTGTGTTTCATAGTCAATATGAGGGTCAGAGGGATACAGTAAACCTGAAGTGAAGCATCGGAATCTATCACTAGTGTCACAGGAATGGTTCAAAACACAGTCAGTAAAAAGAGTCGGTCTTCATGTACTTAAGTCGGCATTGTGCCTTTTGTATTTAATTCCGGTGCAATGTCTGTGTTTCATCGTCAATTCGAAGGTCATATGGATACAGTAAACCTGAGGTGAAGCATCGGAATCTAAACCTACTGTCACAGGAATGGTTCAAAACATAGTCAGTAAGAAGAGTCAGTCTTCTTGTCCTTAAGATGGCATTGTGCCTTTTCTATTTAATTCATATGCAATTTCTGTGTTTCATCGTCAATAAGAAGGTCCAAGGGATACAGTAAACCTGGAGTGAAGAATCGGAATCTATAACTAGTGTCACAGAAATGGTTCAAAACATAGACAGTAAGAAGAGTCAGTCTTCTTGTACCTAAGTCGACATTGTGCCGCTTGTATTTAATTCCGATGCAATTTCTGTATTTCATCGTCAATAAGAAGGTCAGAGGGATACAGTAACCCTGAAGTGAAGCACCGGAATCGATAACTAGTGTCACAGAAATGGTTCAAAATATAGTCAGAAAGAAGAGTCAGTCGTCTTGTACTTATGTCGGCATTGTGCACTTTCTATTTAATTCCGATGCAATCTCTGTGTTTCATCGTCAATAAGAAGGTCAGAGGGATACAGTAAACCTGAAGTGAAGCATCGGAATCTATAACTAGTGTCACAGGAATGGTTCAAAACATAGTCAGTAAGAAGAGTCAGTTTTCATGTACTTAAGTCGGCATTGTGCCTTTTGTATTTAATTCCGATGCAATTTCTGTGTTTCATCGTTAATAAGAAGGTCCAAGGGATACATTAAACCTGAAGTGAAGCATCGCAATCTATAACTAGTGTCACAGGAATGGTTCAAATCATAGTCAGTAAGAAGAGTCAGTCTTCTTGTACTTAAGTCGGCATTGTGTCTTTTGTATTTAATTCCGGTGCAATTTCTGTGTTTCATCGTCAATAGGAAGGTCAGAGGGATGCAGTAAACCTGAAGTGAAGCATCGGAATCTATAACTAGTGTCACTGGAATGGTTCAAATTATAGTCGGTAAGAAGAGTCGGTCTTCATGTACTTAAGTCGGCATTGTGCCATTTGTATTTAATTCCGATGCAATTTCTGTGTTTCATCGTCAATAAGAAGGTCCAAGGGATACAGTAAACCTGAAGTGAAGCATCGGATCTATAACTAGTGTCACAGGAATGTTTCAAACATAGTCAGTAAGAAGAGTCAGTCTTCTTGTACTTCAGTCGGCATATTTGCCTGATCTATTTAATACCGATGCAATTTCAGTGTTTCATCGACAATAAGAAGGCCCAAGGGATACAGTAAACGTGGAGTGAAGCACGGAATCAATAACTAGTGTCAATGGAATGGCTCAAAGCAAAGACACTAAGAAGAGTCAGTCTTCTTGTACTTAAGTCGGCATTATGCTTTTTGTATTTAATTCCGGTGCAATTTCTGTGTTTCATCGTCAATACGAAGGTCAGAGGGATACAGTAAACCTAAAGTGAAGCATCGGAATCTATAACTAGTGTCACAGGAATGGTTCAAAACATAGTCAGTAAGAAGAGTCAGTCTTCATGTCCTTAAGTCGGCATTGTGCCTTTTGTATTTAATTCCGATGCCATTTCTGTGTTTCATCGTCAATAAGAATGGCCATGGGATACAGTACACCTGAGGTGTAGCATCGGAATCAATAACTAGTGTCACAGGAATGGATAAATACATAGTCAGTAAGAAGAGTCAGTCTTCATGTACTTAAGTCGGCATTTTGCCTTTTGTATTTAATTCCGATGCAATTTCTGTGTTTCATCGTCAATAAGAAGGTCCACGGGATACAGTAAACCTGAAGTGAAGCATCGGAATCTATAACTAGTGCCACAGGAATGGTTCTAATCATAGTCAGTAAGAACAGTGTGTCTTCTTGTTCTTAAGTCGGCATTGTGCCATTTCTATTTAATTCCGATGCAATTTCAGAGTTTCATCGTCAATAAGAAGGTCCAAGGGATACAGTAAACCTGGAGTGAAGTATGGGAATCTATAAATAGTGTCAATGGAATGGTTCAAAACATAGACAGTAAGAAGAGTCAGTCTTCTTGTAATTAAGTCTGCTTTGTGCCTTTTGTATTTAATTCCGGTGCAATTTCTGTGTTTCATCGTCAGTAAGAAGGTCCAAGGGAAACAGTAAATCTGAAGTGAAGCATCGGAATCTATAACAAGTGTCACAGGAATGGTTCAAATCATAGTCAGTACGAAGAGACGGTCTTCATGTACTTAAGTCGGTATTGTGCCTTTTCTATTTAAATCCGATGCAATTTCAGTGTTTTATCGTCAATAAGAAGGTCCAAGGGATACAGTAAACCTGAAGTGAAGCATCGGATCTATAACTAGTGTCACAGGATTGGTTCAAAACATAGTCAGTAAGAAGACTCAGTCTTTTTGTACTTAAGTCGGCATTGTGCCTTTTGTATTTAATTCCGATGCAATTTCTGTGTTTCATCGTCAATAAGAAGGTCCAAGGGATACAGTAAACCTGAAGTGAAGAATCGGAATCTATAACTAGTGTCACAGGAATGGTTCAAAACATAGTCAGTAAGAAGAGTCAGTCTTCTTGTACTTAAGTCGGCATATTTGCCTAATCTCTTTAATACCGATGCAATTTCAGTGTTCATCGACAATAAGAAGGTCCAAGGGATACAGTAAACCTCGAGTGAAGCATCGGAATCTATAACTAGTGTCAATGGAATGGCTCAAATCATAGACAGTAAGAAGAGTCAGTCTTCTTGTACTTAAGTCGGGATTGTGCCTTTTGGGTTTAAGTCCGGTGCAATTTCTGTGTTTCATCGTCAATAAGAAGGTCAGAGGTATACAGTAAACCTGAAGTGAAGCATCGGAATCTATAACTAGTGTCACAGGAATGGTTCAATACATAGACAGTAAGAAGATACAGTCTTCTTGTACCTAAGTCGGCATTCTGCCTTTTATACTTAATTCCGATGCAATTTCTGTGTTTCATCGTCAATAAGAAGGTCCAAGGGATACAGTAAACCTGAAGTAAAGGATCGGAATCTATAACTAGTGTCACTGGAATGGTTCAAAACATGGTCAGTAAGAAGAGTCAGTCTTCTTGTTCTTAAGTCGGTATTGTGAATTTTGTATTTAATTCCGATGCACTTTCTGTGTTTCATCGTCAATAAGAAGGTCCAAGGGATACAGTAAACCTGACGTGAAGCATAGAAATCTATAACTAGTGTCACAGGAATGGTTCAAAGCATAGACGGTAAGAAGAGTCAGTCATCTTGTACTTAAGTCGGCATTGTGCCTTTTGTATTTAATTCCGTTGCAATTTCTGTGTTTCATCGTCATTAAGATGATCTGAGGGGTACAGTTACCCTGAAGTGAAGCACCGGAATCTATAACTAGTGTCACAGAATGGATCAAAACATAGTCAGTAAGAAGAGTCAGTCTTCTTGTACTTAAGTCGGCATTGTGCCTTTTGTATTTAGTCCGATGCAATTTCTGTGTCTCATCGTCAATAAGAAGGTCAGAGGGATACAGGAAACCTGAAAGGAAGCATCGGAATCTATAACTAGTGTCACAGGTATGGTTCAAAGCATAGTCAGTAAGAAGAGCCAGTCTTCTTGTACTTGAGTCGGCATTGTGCTTTTTATATTAAATTCCGATGCAATTTCTGTGATTTATCGTCGATTAGAAGGTCAGGGGATACAGTAAACCCGAAGTGAAGAATCGGAATCTATAACTAGTGTCACAGGAATGGTTCAAAAACATAGTCAGTAAGAAGAGTCAGTCTTCTTGTACTTAAGTAGCATTGTGCCTTTTCTATTTAATTCCGATGCAACTTTAGTGTTTCATCGTCAAAATGAAGATCCAAGGGATACAGTAAACCTGGAGTGAAGCATCGGAATCTATAACTAGTGTCAGTGGAATGGTTCAAAACATAGACAGTAAGACTTGTCAGACTTCTTGTACTTAAGTCGGCATTGTGCCTTTTGTATTTAATTCGCGTGCAATTTCTGTGTTTCATCGTCAATACGAAGGTCAGAGGGATACAGTAATCCTGAAGTGAAGCATCGGAATCTATAACTAGTGTCACAGGAATGGTTCAAAACATAGTCAGTAAAAAGAGTCGGTCTTCATGTACGTAAGTCGGCATTGTGCCTTTTGTATTTTATTCCGGTGCAATGTCTGTGTTTCATCGACAATAAGAAGGTCAGATGGATACAGTAAACCTTAGGTGAAGCATCGGAATCTAAAACTAGTGTCACAGGAATGGTTCAAAACATAGTCAGTAAGAAGAGTCAGTCTTCTTGTCCTTAAGTCGGCATTGTGCCTTTTCTCTTTAATTCCAATGCAATTTCTGTGTTTCATCGTCAATAAGAAGGTCCAAGGGATACAGTAAACCTGGAGTGAAGAATCGGAATCTATAACTAGTGTCACAGGAATGGTTCAAAACATAGACAGTGAGAAGAGTCAGTCATCTTGTACCTAAGTCGACATTGTGCCGCTTGTATTTAATTCCGATGCAATTTCTGTATTTCATCGTCAATAAGAAGGTCAGAGGGATACAGTAACCCTGAAGTGAAGCACCGGAATCGATAACTAGTGTCACAGAAATGGTTCAAAACATAGTCAGTAAGAAGAGTCGGTCTTCATGTACTTAAGTCGGCATTGTGCCTTTTGTATTTAATTCCGATGCAATTTCAATGTTTAATCGTCAATAAGAAGGTCAGAGGGATACAGTAAACCTAAAGTGAAGCATCGGAATCTATAACTAGTGTCACAGGAATGGTTCAAAACATAGTCATAAAGAAGAGTCAGTCTTCATGTCCTTAAGTCGGCTTTGTGCCTTTTGTATTTAATTCTGATGCTATTTCTGTGTTTCATCGTCAATAAGAAGGTCCAAGGGATACAGTAAACCTGAAGTGAAGCGTCGGAATCTATAACTAGTGTCACAGGAAAGGTTCAAAACAAAGTCAGTAAGAAGAGTGAGTCTTCTTGTCCTTAAGTCGGCATTGTGACTTTTCTATTTAATTCCGATGCAATTTCTGTGTTTCATCGTCAATAAGAAGGTCCAAGGGATACAGTAAACTTGAAGTGAAGCATCGGATCTATAACTAGTGTGACAGGAATGGTACAAATCATAGTCAGTAAGAAGAGTGAGTCTTCTTGTTCTTAAGTCGGCATTGTGCCTTTTCTATTTAATTCCGATGCAATTTCTGTGTTTCATCGTCAATAAGAAGGTCAGAGGGATACAGTAAACCTGAAGTGAAGCATCGGAATCTGTAACTAGTGTCACATTAATGGTTCAAAACATAATCGGAAGGAAGAGTCAGTCTTCTTGTCCTTAAGTCAACATTGTGTTTTTTGTATTTAATTTCGATGCAATTTCTGTGTTTCATCGTCAATAAGAAGGTTCAAGGGATACAGTAAACCTGAAGTGAAGCATCGGAATCTATAACTAGTGTCACAGGAATGGTTCAAAATATAGTCGGTAAGAAGAGTCAGTTTTCATGTACTTAAGTCGGCATTGTGTCTTTTCTATTTAATTCCGATGCAATTTCAGTGTTTAATCGTCAATTAGAAAGGTCCAAGGGATACAGTAAACCTGGAGTGAAGCATCGGAATCTATAACTAGTGTCACTGGAATGGTTCAAAACATAGTCAGTAAGAAGAGTCGGTCTTCATGTACTTAAGTCGGCATTGTGCCTTTTGTATTTAATTCCGATGCAATTTCAATGTTTAATCTTCAATAAGAACGTCCAAGGGATACAGTGAACCTGAAGTGAAGCATCGGATCTGTAACTAGTGTCACAGGAATGGTTCAAAACATAGTCAGTAAGAAGAGTCAGTCTTCTTGTACTTCAGTCGGCATATTTGAGTAATCTATTTAATACCGATGCAATTTCAGTGTTTCATCGACAATAAGAAGGTCCAAGGGATACAGTAAACCTGGAGTGAAGAACGGAATCAATAACTAGTGTCAATGGAATTGCCCAAAGCAAAGACAGTAAGAAGAGTCAGTCTTCTTGTACTTAAGTCGGGATTGTGCCTTTTCGGTTTAAGTCCGGTGCAATTTCTGTGTTTCATCGTCAATAGGATGGTCAGAGGGATACAGGAAACCTGAAGTGAAGCATCGGAATCTATAGCTTGTGTCACAGGAATGGTTCAAAACATAGTCAGTAAGACGGGTCAGTCTTCTTGTACTTAAGTCGGCATTGTGCTTTTTGTTTTTAATTCCGGTGCAATTTCTGTGTTTCATCGTCAATAAGAAGGTCAGAGGGATACAGTAAACCTAAAGTGAAGCATCGGAATCTATAACTAGTGTCACAGGAATGGTTCAAAGCATAGTCAGTAAGAAGAGTCAGTCTTCATGTCCTTAAGTCGGCATTGTACCTTTTGTATTTCATTCTAATGCTATTTCTGTGTTTCATCGTCAATACGAAGGTCCAAGGGATGCAGTAAACCTGAAGTGAAGCATCTGAATCTATAACTAGTGTCACAGGAATGGTTCAAAACATTGTCAGTAAGAAGAGTGAGTAATCTTGTTCTTAAGTCGGCATTGTGCCTTTTCTATTTAATTCCGATGCAATTTCAATGTTTCATCGTCAATAAGAAGGTCCAAGGGATACAGTAAACCTGGAGTGAAGTATGGGAATCTATAAATAGTGTCAATGGAATGGTTCAAAGCATAGACAGTAAGAAGAGTCAGTCTTCTTGTAATTAAGTCTGCTTTGTGCCTTTTGTGTTTAATTCCGGTGCAATTTCTGTGTTTCATCGTCAATAAGAAGGTCCAAGGGAAACAGTAAATCTGAAGTGAAGCATCGGAATCTATAACAAGTGTCACAGGAATGGTTCAAAACATAGTCAGTAAGAAGAGTCGATCTTCATGTACTTAAGTCGGCATTGTGCCTTTTCTATTTAATTCCGATGCAATTTCAGTGTTTAATCGTCAACAAGAAGGTCCAAGGGATACAGTAAACCTGAAGTGAAGCATCGGATCTATAACTAGTGTCACAGGAATGGTTCAAAACATAGTCAGTAAGAAGAATCAGTCTTCATGTACTTAAGTCGGCATTGTGGCTTTTGTGTTTAATTCCGATGCAATTTCTGTGTTTCATCGTCAATAAGAAGGTCCAAGGGATACAGTAAACCTGAAGTGAATAATCGGAATCTTTAACTAGTGTCACAGGAATGGTTCAAAACATAGTCAGTAAGAAGAGTCAGTCTTCTTGTACTTAAGTCGGCATATTTGCATAATCTATTTAATACCGATGCAATTTCAGTGTTTCATCGACAATAAGAAGGTCCAAGGGATACAGTAAACCGGGAGTGAAGCATCGCAATCTATAACTAGTGTCAATGGAATGGCTCAAAGCATAGACAGTAAGAAGAGTCAGTCTTCTTGTACCTAAGTGGGGATTGTGCCTTTTGGGTTTAAGTCCTGTGCAATTTCTGTGTTTCATCGTCAATAAGAAGGTCAGAAGTATACAGTAAACCTGAAGTGAAGCATCGGAATCTATAACTAGTGTCACAGGAATGGTTCAATACATAGACAGTAAGCAGATACAGTCTTCTTGTACTTAAGTCGGCATTGTGCCTTTTCTATTTAATTCGTATGCAATTTCTGTGTTTCATCGTCAATAAGAAGGTCCAAGGGATACATAAAACCTGAAGTGAATCATCGGAATCTATAACTAGTGTCACTGGAGTGGTTCAAAACATAGTCAGTAAGAAGAGTCAGTCTTCTTGTCCTTAAGTCGGCATTGTGCCTTTTGTATTTAATTCCGATGCAATTTCTGTGTATTATCGACAATAAGAAGGTCCAAGGGATACAGTAAAATTGACGTGAAGCATAGAAATCTATAACTAGTGTCACAGGAATGGTTCAAAGCATAGACAGTAAGAAGAGTCAGTCATCTTATACTTAAGTCGGCATTGTGCCTTTTTTATTTAATTCCGATGCAATTTCTGTGTTTCATCGTCAATAAGAAGGTCAGAGGGATACAGGAAGCCTGAAAGGAAGCATCGGAATCTATAACTAGTGTCACAGGTATGGTTCAAAGCATAGACAGTAAGAAGAGTCAGTCTTCTTGTACTTGAGTCGGCATTGTGCTTTTTATATTAAATTCCGATGCAATTTCTGTGTTTCATCGTCAATAAGAAGGTCCAAGGGATACAGTAAACATGAAGTGAAGCATCGGAATCTATAACTAGTGTCACAGGAATGGTTGAAAACATAGTCAGTAAGAAGAGTCAGTCTTCTTGGACTTAAGTAGCATTGTTCCTTTTCTATTTAATTCCGATGCAACTTCAGTGTTTCATCGTCAATATGAAGGTCCAAGGGATACGGCAAACCTGGAGTGAAGCATCGGAATCTATAACTAGTGTCAGTGGAATGGTTCAAAACATAGACAGTAAGAAGAGTCAGTCTCCTTGTACTTAAGTTGGCATTGTGCCTTTTCTATTTAATTCCTATGCAATTTCTGTGTTTCATCGTCAATAAGAAGGTCCAAGGGATACAGTAAACCTGGAGTGAAGAATCGGAATCTATAACTAGTGTCACAGGTATGGTTCAAAACATAGACAGTTAGAAGAGTCAGTCTTCTTGTACCTAAGTCGACATTGTGCCGCTTGTATTTAATTCCGATGCAATTTCTGTATTTCATCGTCTATAAGAAGGTCAGAGGGATACAGTAACCCTGAAGTGAAGCACGGGAATCGATAACTAGTGTCACAGAAATGGTTCAAAACATAGTCAGAAAGAAGAGTCAGTCTTCTTGTACTTATGTCGGCATTGTGCACTTTCTATTTAATTCCGATGCAATTTCTGTGTTTCATCGTCAATAAGAAGGTCAGAGGGATACAGTAAACCTGAAGTGAAGCATCAGAATCTATAACTAGTGTCACATTAATGGATCAAAGCATAATCGGAAGGAAGAGTCAGTCTTCTTGTCCTTAAGTCAACATTGTGCTTTTTGTATTTATTTCCTATGCAATTTCTGTGTTTCATCGTCTATAAGAAGGTCCAAGGGATACAGTAAACCTGGAGTGAAGCATGGGAATCTATAACTAGTGTCACAGGAACGGTTCAAAACATAGACAGTAAGAAGAGTCAGTTTTCATGTACTTAAGTCGGCATTGTGCCTTTTGTATTTAATTCCGATGCAATTTCTGTGTTTCATCGTTAATACGAAGGTCCAAGGGATACAGTAAACCTGAAGTGAAGCATCGCAATCCATAACTAGTGTCACAGGAATGGTTCAAATCATAGTCAGTAAGAAGAGACAGTCTTCATGTACTTAAGTCGGCATTGTGTGTTTTCTATTTAATTCCGATGCAATTTCAGTGTTTCATCGTCAATAAGAAGGTTCAAGGGACACAGTAAACCTGGAGTGAAGCATCGGAATCTATAACTAGTGTCAATGGAATGTTCAAAACATAGACAGTAGGAAGAGTCTGTGTTCTTGTACTTAAGTCGGCATTGTGTCTTTTGTATTTAATTCCGGTGCAATTTCTGTGTTTCATCGTCAATAGGAAGGTCAGAGGGATACAGTAAACCTGAAGTGAAGCATGGGAATCTATAACTAGTGTCACTGGAATGGTTCAAATCATAGTCAGTAAGAAGAGTCAGTTTTCTTGTACATATGTCGGCATTGTGCCTTTTGTATTTAATTACGATGCAATATCTGTGTTTCATCGTCAATAAGAAGGTCCAAGGGATACAGTAAACCTAGAGTGAAGCACGGAATCAATAACTAGTGTCAATGGAATGGCTCAAAGCAAAGACAGTAAGAAGAGTCAGTCTTCTTGTACTTAAGCCGGGATTGTGCCTTTTGGGTTTAAGTCCGGTGCAATTTCTATGTTTCATCGTCAATAAGATGGTCAGAGGGATACAGGAAACCTGAAGTGAAGCATCGGAATCTATAACTTGTGTCACAGGAATGGTTCAAAACATAGTCAGTAAGACGAGTCAGTCTTCTTGTACTTAAGTCGGCATTGTGATCTTTGTATTTAATTCCGGTGCAATTTCTGTGTTTCATCGTCAATAAGAAGGTCCAAGGGATACAGGAAACCTGAAGTGAAGAATCGGAATCTGTAATTAGTGTCACAGGAATGGTTCAAAACATAGTCAGTAAGAAGAGTCAGTCTTCTTGTACTTAAGTCGGCATATTTGCCTAATCTATTTAATACCGATGCAATTTCAGTGTTTCATCGAAAATAAGAAGGTCCAAGGGATACAGTAAACCTGGAGTGAAGCATCGGAATCTATAACTAGTGTCAATGGAATGGCTCAAAGCATAGACAGTAAGAAGAGTCAGTCTTCTTGTACTTAAGTCGGGATCGTGCCTTTTGGGTTTAAGTCCGGTGCAATTTCTGTGTTTCATCGTCAATAAGAAGGTCAGAGGTATACAGTAAACCTGAAGTGAAGCATCGGAATCTATAACTAGTGTCAGAGGAATGGTTCAATACATAGACAGTAAGAAGATACAGTCGTCTTGTACTTAAGTCGGCATTGTGCCTTTTATATTTCATTCCGATGCAATTTCTGTGTTTCATCGTCAATAAGAAGGTCCAAGGGATACAGTAAACCTGAAGTAAAGCATCGGAATCTATAACTAGTATCACAGGAATGGTTCAAAACATAGTCAGTAAGAAGAGTCGGTCTTCGTGTACTTAAGTCGGCATTGTGCCTTTTGTATTTAATTTCGGTGCACTTTCTGTGTTTCATCGTCAATAAGAAGGTCAGAGGGATACAGAAAACCTGAAGTGAATCATCGGAATCTGTAACTAGTGTCACTGGAATGGTTCCAAACATAGTCAGTAAAAAGGGTCAGTCTTCTTGTCCTTAAGTCGGCATTGTGCCTTTTGTATTTAATTCCGATGCTCTTTCTGTGTTTCATCGTCAATAAGATGATCTGAGGGATACAGTAACCCTGAAGTGAAGCATCGGAATCTATAACTAGTGTCACAGAATGGCTCAAAACATAGTCAGTAAGAAGAGTCAGTCTTCTTGTACTTAAGTCGGCATTGTGCCTTTTGTATTTAATTCCGATGCAATTTCTGTGTTTCATCGTCAATAAGAAGGTCAGAGGGATACAGGAAACCGGAAAGGAAGCATCGGAATCTATAACTAGTGTCACAGGTATGGTCAAAGCATAGACAGTAAGAAGAGCCAGTCTTCTTGTACTGGAGTCGGCATTGTGCTTTTTATATTAAATTCCGATGCAATTTCTGTGATTCATCGTCAATAAGAAGGTTCAAGGTATACAGTAAACCTGAACTGAAGCATCGGAAACTATAACTAGTGACACAGGAAAGGTTCAAAACATAGTCAGTAAGAAGAGTCAGTCTTCATGTACTTAAGCCGGCATTGTGCTTTTTGTATTTAATTACGATGCAATTTCTGTGTTTCGTCGTCAATAAGAAGGTCCAAGGAATACAGTAAACTTGAAGTGAAGCATCGGAATCTATAACTAGTGTCACAGGATTGGTTGAAAACATAGTCAGTAAGAAGAGTGAGTCTTCTTGTACTTAAGTAGCATTGTGCCTTTTCTATTTAATTCCGATGCAACTTCAGTGTTTCATCGTCAAAATGAAGATCCAAGGGATACAGTAAACCTGGAGTGAAGCATCGGAATCTATAACTAGTGTCAGTGGAATGGTTCAAAACATAGACAGTAAGACTTGTCAGACTTCTTGTACTTAAGTCGGCATTGTGCCTTTTGTATTTAATTCCGGTGGAATTTCTGTGTTTCATCGTCAATAGGAAGGTCAGAGGGATACAGTAAACCTGAAGTGAAGCATCGGAATCTATAACTAGTGTCATAGGAATGGTTCAAAACATAGTCAGTAAAAAGAGTCGGTCTTCATGTACTTAAGTCGGCATTTTGCCTTTTGTATTTTATTCCGGTGCAATGTCTGCGTTTCATCGACAATAAGAAGGTCCAAGGGATACAGTAAACCTGGAGTGAAGCATGGGAATCTATAACTAGTGTCACAGGAATGGTTCAAAACATAGACTGTAAGAAGAGTCAGTCTTCATGTACCTAAGTTGGCATTGTGCCTTTTGTATTTAATTCCGATGCAATTTCAGTGTTTAATCGTCAATAAGAACGTCC
Source organism: Schistocerca piceifrons (assembly GCF_021461385.2). NCBI lineage: Eukaryota > Metazoa > Arthropoda > Insecta > Orthoptera > Acrididae > Schistocerca > Schistocerca piceifrons. The sequence continues at coordinate 113,847 of NW_025727860.1, read as the reverse complement.
AAGGGATACAGTAAACCTGAAGTGAAGCATCGGATCTATAACTAGTGTCACAGGAATGGTTCAAAACATAGTCAGTAAGTAGAGTTAGTCTTCATGTACTTAAGTCGGCAATGTGTTTTTTGTATTTAATTCCGATTCAATTTCTGTGTTTCATCGTCATTAAGAAGGTCCAAGGGATACAGTAAACCTGAAGTGAACCATCGGAATCTATAACTAGTGTCACAGGAATGGTTCAAAACATAGTCTGTAAGAAGAGTCAGTCTTCTTGTACTTCAGTCGGCATATTTGCCTAATCTATTTAATACCGATGCAATTTCAGTGTTTCGTCGACAATAAGTAGGTCCAAGGGATACAGTAAACCTGGAGTCAAGCACGGAATCAATAACTAGTGTCAATGGAATTGCTCAAAGCAAAGACAGTAAGAAGAGTCAGTATTCTTGTACTTAAGTCGGGATTGTGCCTTTTGGGTTTAAGTCCGGTGCAATTTCTGTGTTTCATCGTCAATAAGATGGTCAGAGGGATACAGGAAATCTGAAGTGAAGCATCGGAATCTATAACTTGTGTCACAATAATGGTTCAAAACATAGTCAGTAAGACGAGTCAGTCTTCTTGTACTTAAGTCGGCATTGCTCTTTTTGTATTTAATTCCGGTGCAATTTCTGCGTTTCATCGTCAATAAGAAGGTCAGAGGGATACATAAAACCTGAAGTGAATCATCGGAATCTATAACTAGTGTCACTGGAATGGTTCAAAACATAGTCAGTAAGAAGAGTCAGTCTTCTTGTCCTTAAGTCGGCATTGTGCGTTTCGTATTTAATTCCGATGCAATTTCTGTGTTTTATCGTCAATAAGGAGGTCCAAGGGATACAGTAAAATTGACGTGAAGCATAGAAATCTATAACTAGTGTCACAGGAATGGTTCAAAGCATAGACAGTAAGAAGAGTCAGTCATCTTGTACTTAAGTCGGCATTGTGCTTTTTGTATTTAATTCCGTTGCAATTTCTGTGTTTCATCGACAATAAGATGATCTGAGGGATACAGTAACCCTGAAGTGAAGCATCGGAATTTATAACTAGTGTCACAGAATGGTTCAAAACATAGTCAGTAAGAAGAGTCAGTCTTCTTGTACATAAGTCGGAATTGTGACTTTTGTATTTAATTCCGATGCAATTTCTGTGTTTCATCGTCAATAAGAAGGTCAGAGGGATACAGGAAACCTGAAAGGAAGCATCGGAATCTATAACTAGTGTCACAGGTATGGTTCAAAGCATAGACAGTAAGAAGAGTCAGTCTTCTTGTACTTGAGCCGGCATTGTGCTTTTTATATTAAATTCCGATGCAATTTCTGTGATTCATCGTCAATAAGAAGGTCAGGGGGATACAGTAAACCCGAAGTGAAGAATCGGAATCTATAACTAGTGTCACAGGAATGGTTCAAAAACATAGTCAGTAAGAAGAGTCAGTCTTCTTGTCCTTAAATCGGCATTGTGCCTATTGTATTTAATTCCGATGCAATTTCTGTGTTACATCGTCAATAAGAAATACCAAGGGATACAGGAAACCTGGGGTGAAGCATCGGAATCTATAACTAGTGTCACAGGAATAGTTAAAAGACAGAGACAGTAAGAAGAGTCAGTCTTCATGTACTTAAGTCGGCATTGTGCCTTTTGTATTTAATTCCGATGCAATTTCTGTGTTTCATCTTCAATAGGAAGGTTCAAGGGATACAGTAAACCTGAACTGAAGCATCGGAAACTATAACTAGTGACACAGGAATGGTTCAAACATAGTCAGTAAGAAGAGTCAGTCTTCATGTACTTAAGTCGGCATTGTGCATTTTCTATTTAATTACGATGCAATTTCTGTGTTTCATCGTCAATAAGAAGGTCCAAGGGATACAGTAAACATGAAGTGAAGCATCGGAATCTATAACTAGTGTCACAGGAATGGTTGAAAACGTAGTCAGTAAGAACAGTCAGTCTTCTTGTACTTAAGTAGCATTGTGCCTTTTCTATTTAATTCCGATGCAACTTCAGTGTTTCATCGTCAATATGAAGGTTCAAGGGATACAGTAAACCTGGAGTGAAGCATCGGGATCTATAACTAGAGTTAGTGGAATGGTTCAAAGCATAGACAGAAGAAGAGTCAGTCTCCTTGTACTTAAGTCGGCATTGTGCCTTTTGTATTTAATTCCGATGCAATTTCTGTGTTTCATCGTCAATATGAGCTTCAGAGGGATACAGTAAACCTGAAGAGAAGCATCGGAATCTATAACTAGTGTCACAGGAATGGGTCAAAAGATAGTCAGTAAAAAGAGTAGGTCTTCATGTACTTAAGTCGGCATTGTGCCTTTTGTATTTAATTCCGGTGCAATGTCTGTGATTCATCGTCAATAAGAAGGTCAGATGGATACAGTAAACCTGAGGTGAAGCATCGGAATCGAAAACTAGTGTCACAGGAATGCTTCAAAACATAGTCAGTAAGAAGAGTCAGTCTTCTTGTCCTTAAGATGGCATTGTGCCTTTTCTATTTAATTCCTATGCAATTTCTGTGTTTCATCGTCAATAAGAAGGTCCAGGGGATACAGTATACCTGGAGTGAAGAATCGGAATCTATAACTAGTGTCACAGGAATGGTTCAAAACATAGACAGTAAGAAGAGTCAGTCTTCTTGTAGCTAAGTCGACATTGTGCCGCTTGTATTTAATTCTGATGCAATTTCTGTGTTTCATCGTCAATAAGAAGGTCAGAGGGATACAGTAAACCTGAAGTGAAGCATCGGAATCTATAACTAGTGTCACATTAATGGTTCAAAACATAATCGGAAGGAAGAGTCAGTCTTCTTGTCCTTAAGTCAACATTGTGCTTTTTGTATTTATTTCCTATGCAATTTCTGTGTTTCATCGTCAATAAGAAGGTCCAAGGGATACAGTAAACCTGGAGTCAAGCATGGGGATCTATAACTAGTGTCACAGGAATGGTTCAAAACATTGACAGTAAGAAGAGTGAGTCTTCATGTACCTAAGTTGGCATTGTGCCTTTTGTATTTAATTCCGATGCAATTTCTGTGTTTCATCGTCAATAAGAAGGTTCAAGATATACAGTAAACCTGAAGTGAAGCATCGGAATCTATAACTAGTGTCACAGGAATGGTTCAAAGCATAGTCAGTAAGAAGAGTCAGTTTTCATGTACTTAATTCGGCATTGTGCCTTTTGTATTTAATTCGGATGCAATTTCTGTGTTTCATCGTTAATACGAAGGTCCAAGGGATACAGTAAACGTGAAGTGAAGCATCGCAATCTATAACTAGTGTCACAGGAATGGTTCAAATCATAGTCACTAAGAAGAGTCAGTCTTCTTATACTTAAGTCGGCATTGTGTCTTTTCTATTTAATTCCGATGCAATTTCAGTGTTTCATCGTCAATAAGAAGGTCCAAGGGATACAGTAAACCTAGAGTGAAGCATCGGAATCTATAACTACTGTCAATGGAATGTTCAAAACATAGACAGTAGGAAGTGTCAGTGTTCTTGTACTGAAGTCGGCATTGTGTCTTTTGTATTTAATTCCGGTGCAATTTCTGTGTTTCATCGTCAATAAGAAGGTCCAAGGGATACAGTAAACCTGGAGTGAAGCATCGGAATCTATAACTAGTGTCACAGGAATGGTTCAAAACATAGTCAGTAAAAGGAGTCAGTCTTCTTGTCCTTAAGTCGGCCTTGTGCTTTTGTATTTATTTCCGAAGCAATTTTTGTGTTTCATGGTCAATAAGAAGGTCCAAGGGATACAGTAAACCTGGAGTGAAGCATCGGAATCTATAACTAGTGTCAATGGAATGGTTCAAACATAGACAGTAAGAAGAGTCAGTCTTCTTGTACTTAAGTCGGCATTGTGCCTTTTGTATTTAATTCCGGTGCAATTTCTGTGTTTCATCGTCAATAGGAAGGTCAGAGGGATAGAGTAAACCTGACGTGAAGAATCTAAATCAATATCTAGTGTCACTGGAATGTTTCAAAGCATAGTCAGTAAGAAGAGTCAGTCTTGTTGTACTTAAATCGGCATTGTGTCTTTTGTATTTGATTCGTGTGCAATTTCTGTGTTTCATCGTCAATAGGAAGGTCAGAGGGATACAGTAAAGCTGGAGTGAAGCATCGGAATCTAAACCTAGTGTCACATGAATGGTTCAAAACATAGACAGTAAGAAGATACAGTCTTCTTGTACTTATGTCGGCATTGTGAATTTTGTATTTAATTCCGATGCAATTACTGTGTTTCATCGTCAATAAGAAGGTCCAAGGTATACAGTAAACCTGAAGTGAAGCATCGCAATCTATAACCAGTGTCACAGGAATGGTTCAAAACATAGTCAGTAAGAAGAGTCGGTCTTCATGTACTTAAGTCGGCATAGTGCCTTTTTTATTTAATTCTGGTGCAATTTCTGTGTTTCATCATCAATAAGAAGGTCAGATGGATACAGAAAACCTGAACTGAAGCATCGGAATCTATAACTAGTGTCACAGGAATGGTTCAAAACATGGTCAGTAAGAAGAGTCTGTCGTCTTGTCCTTATGTCGGCATTGTGCCTTTTGTATTTAATTCCGATGCAATTTCTGTGCTTCATCGTCAATCAGAAGGTCCAAGGGATACAGTAAACCTGGAGTGAAGCATCGGAATCTATAACTAGTGTCACAGGAATGGTTCAAAATATAGACAGTAGGAAGATACAGTCTTCTTGTACGTAAGTCGGCATTGTCCCTTTTGTATTTAATTCCGATGCAATTTCTGTGATTCATCGCCAATAAGAAGGTTCAAGTGATAGAGTAAACCTGAAGTGAAGCATTGGAATCTATAACTAGTGTCACAGGAATGGTTCAAAACATAGACAGTAAGAAGAGTCAGTCTCCATGTCCTTAAGTCGGCATTGTGCCTTTTGTATTTAATTCCGATGCAATTTCTGTGTTTCATCGAAAATAAGAATGTCAGAGCGATTCAGTAACCCTGAAGTGAAGCATCGGAATCTATAACTAGTGTCACAGAAATGGTTCAAAACATTGTCAGTAAGAAGAGTCAGTCTTCTTGTACTTGAGTCGGCATTGTGCCTTTTGTATTAAATTCCGATGCAATTTCTGTGTTTCATCGTCAATAAGAAGGTCCAAGGGATACAGTAAACCTGAAGTGAAGCATCGGAATCTATAACTAGTGTCACAGGAATGGTTCAAACATAGACAGTAAGAAGAGTCAGTCTTCTTGTACTTAAGTCGGCATTGTGCCTTTTGAATTTAATTCCGATGCAATTTCTGTGTTTCATCGTTAATACGAAGGTCCAAGGGATACAGTAAACCTGAAGTGAAGCATCGCAATCTATAACTAGTGTCACAGGAATGGTTCAAATCATAGTCACTAAGAAGAGTCAGTCTTCTTGTACTTAAGTCGGCATTGTGTCTTTTCTATTTAATTCCGATGCAATTTCAGTGTTTCATCGTCAATAAGAAGGTCCAAGGGATACAGTAAACCTGGAGTGTAGCATTGGAATCTATAACTAGTGTCAATGGAATGTTCAAAACATAGACAGTAGGAAGAGTCAGTGTTCTTGTACTTAAGTCGGCTTTGTGTCTTTTGTATTTAAATCGGGTGCAATTTCTGTGTTTCATCGTCAATAAGAAGGTCCAAAGGATAGAGTAAACCTGGAGTGAAGCATCGGAATCTATAATTAGTATCACAGGAGTGGTTCAAAACATAGTCAGTAAAAAGAGTCAGTCTTCTTGTCCTTAAGTCGGCCTTGTGCTTTTGTATTTATTTCCGAAACAATTTTTGTGTTTCATCGTCAATAAGAAGGTCCAAGGGATACAGTAAACCTGGAGTGAAGCATCGGAATCTATAACTAGTGTCAATGGAATGGTTCAAAACATAGACAGTAAGAAGAGTCAGTCTTCTTGTACTTAAGTCGGCATTGTGCCTTTTGTATTTAATTCCGGTGCAATTTCTGTGTTTCATCGTCAATAGGAAGGTCAGAGGGATAGAGTAAACCTGACGTGAAGCATCTAAATCAATATCTAGTGTGACTGGAATGTTTCAAAACATAGTCAGTAAGAAGAGTCAGTCACCTTGTACTTAAGTCAGCCTTGTGCCTTTTCTATTTAATTCCGATGCAATATCTGTGTTTCATCGTCAATTAGAAGGTCCAAGGTATACAGTAAACCTGGAATGAAGCATCGGAATCTATAACTAGTTTTACAGGAATGGTACAAAACATAGACAGTACTTATGTCGGCATTGTGCCTGTTGTATTTAATTCCGATGCAATTTCTGTGTTTTATCGTCAATAAGAAGGTCCAAGGGATACAGGAAACCTGAAGTGCAGCATCGAAACTACAACTAGTGTCACAGGAATGGTTCAAAACATAGACAGTAAGAAGAGTCAGTCTTCTTGTACTTAAATCGGCATTGTGTCTTTTGTATTTAATTCCGGTGCAATTTCTGTGTTTCATCGTCAATAGGAAGGTCAGAGGGATACTGAAAACCTGAAGTGAAGCATCGGAATCTATAACTAGTGTCACAGGAATGATTCAAAACATAGACAGTACTTAAATCGGCATTGTGCCTTTTGTATTTAATTCCGATGCAATATCTGTGTTTCATCGTCAATAAGAAGGTCCAAGGTATACAGTAAACCTGGAATGAAGCATCGGAATCTATAACTAGTGTCACAGGAATGGTTCAAAACATAGACAGTACTTATGTCGGCTTTGTGCCTTTTGTATTTAATTCCGATGCAATTTCTGTGTTTTATCGTCAATAAGAAGGTCCAAGTGATACAGGAAACCTGAAGTGAAGCATCGAAATCTACAACTAGTGTCACAGGAATGGTTCGAAACATAGTGAGTAAGTAGAGTCAGTCTTCTTGTCCTTAAGTCGGTATTGTGCCTTTTGTATTTAATTCCGATGCAATTTCTGTGTTTCATCGTCAATAAGAAGGTGCAAGGGATACAGTAAACCTGGAGTGAAGCATCGGAATCTGTAACTAGTGTCAATGGAATGGTTCAAAACATAGACAGTAAGATGAGTCAGTCTTCTTGTATTTAAATCGGCATTGTGTCTTTTGTATTTGATTCGTGTGCAATTTCTGTGTTTCATCGTCAATAGGAAGGTCAGAGGGATACAGTAAACCTAGAGTGAAGCATCGGAATCTAAAACTAGTGTCACATGAATGGTTCAAAACATAGACAGTAAGAAGATACATTCTTCTTGTACTTATGTCGGCATTGTGAATTTTGTATTTAATTCCGATGCAATTACTGTGTTTCATCGTCAATAAGAAGGTCCAAGGTATACAGTAAACCTGAAGTGAAGCATCGCAATCTATAACCAGTGTCACAGGAATGGTTCAAAACATAGTCAGTAAGAAGAGTCGGTCTTCATGCACTTAAGTCGGCATAGTGCCTTTTTTATTTAATTCTGGTGCAATTTCTGTGTTTCATCATCAATAAGAAGGTCAGATGGATACAGAAAACCTGAACTGAAGCATCGGAATCTATAACTAGTGTCACAGGAATGGTTCAAAACATGGTCAGTAAGAAGAATCTGTCGTCTTGTCCTTATGTCGGCATTGTGCCTTTTGTATTTAATTCCGATGCAATTTCTGTGCTTCATCGTCAATCAGAAGGTCCAAGGGATACAGTAAACCACGAGTGAAGCATCGGAATCTATAACTAGTGTCACAGGAATGGTTCAAAATATAGACAGTAGGAAGATACAGCCTTCTTGTACGTAAGTCGGCCTTGTGCCTTTTCTATTTAATTCCGATGCAATTTCTGTGTTTCATCGTCAATAGGAGGGTCCGAGGGATACAGTAAACCTGGAGTGAAGCATCGGAATCTATAACTAGTGTCACAGGAATGGTTCAAAACATAGACAGTACTTAAGTCGGCATTGTGCCTTTTGTATTTAATTCCGATGCAATTTCTGTGTTTCATCGTCAATTAGAAGGTCCAAGCGATACAGGAAGCCTGAAGTGAAACATCGGAATCTATAGCTAGTGTCACAGGAATGGTTCAAAACATAGTCAGTAGGAAGAGTCAGTCTTCTTGCCCGTAAGTCGGCATTGTGTCCTTTTCATTTAATTCCGATGCAATTTCAGTGTTTCATCGTCAATAAGAAGGTCCAAGGGATACAGTAAACCTGGAGTGAAGCATCCGAATCTATAACTAGTGTCAATGGAATGTTCAAAACGTAGACAGTAGGAAGAGTCAGTGTTCTTGTACTTAAGTCGGCATTGTGTCTTTTGTATTTAATCCCGGTGCAATCTCCGTGCTTCATCGTCAATAGGAAGGTCAGAGGGATACAGTAAACCTGAAGTGAAGCATCGGAATCTATAACTAGTGTCACTGGAATGGTTCAAAACATAGACAGTACTTATGTCGGCTTTGTGCCTTTTGTATTTAATTCCGATGCAATTTCTGTGTTTTATCGTCAATAAGAAGGTCCAAGGGATACAGGAAACCTGAAGTGAAGCATCGAAATCTACAACTAGTGTCACAGGAATGGTTCAAAACATAGTCAGTAAGAAGAGTCAGTCTTCTTGTCCTTAAGTCGGCATTGTGCTTTTTGTATTTAATTCCGATGCAATTTCTGTGTTTCATCGTCAATAAGAAGGTGCAAGGGATACAGTAAACATGGAGTGAAGCATCGGAATCTATAACTAGTGTCAATGGAATGGTTCAAAACATAGACAGTAAGAAGAGTCAGTCTTCTTGTACTTAAATCGGCATTGTGTCTTTTGTATTTAATTCGTGTGCAATTTCTGTGTTTCATCGTCAATAGGAAGGTCAGAGGGATACAGTAAACCTGGAGTGAAGCATCGGAATCTATAACTAGTGTCACATGAATGGTTCAAAACATAGAAAGTAAGAAGATACAGTCTTCTTGTACTGATGTCGTCATTGTGAATTTTGTATTTAATTCCGATGCAATTACTGTGTTTCATCGTCAATAAGAAGGTCCAAGGGATACAGTAAACCTGAAGTGAAGCATCGCAATCTATAACCAGTGTCACAGGAATGGTTCAAAGCATAGTCATTGAGAAGAGTCGGTCTTCATGTACTTAAGTCGGCATAGTGCCCTTTTTATTTAATTCTGGTGCAATTTCTGTGTTTCATCATCAATACGAAGGTCAGATGGATACAGAAAACCTGAACGGTAGCATCGGATCCTATAACTAGTGTCAAAGGAATGGTTCAAAACATGGTCAGTAAGAAGAGTCTGTCTTCTTGTCCTTATGTCGGCATTGTGCCTTTTGTATTTAATTCCGATGCAATTTCTGTGCTTCATGGTCAATCAGAAGGACCAAGGGATACAGTAAACCTGGTGTGAAGCATCGGAATCTATAACTAGTGTCAATGGAATGGTTCAAAACATAGACAGTAAGAAGAGTCAGTCTCCTTGTACTTAAGTCGGCATTGTGCCTTTTGTGTTTAATTCCGATGCAATTTCTGTGTCTCATCGTCAATAAGAAAGTCCAAGGGATACAGTAAACCTGGAGTGAAGTATCGGAATCTATAACTAGTGTCAATGGAAATGGTTCAAAACATAGACAGTAAGAAGAGTCAGTCTTCTTGTTCTTAAGTCGGCCTTGTGCCTTTTCTATTTAATTCCGATGCAATTTCTGTGTTTCATCGTCAATAAGAGGGTCCGAGGGATACAGTAAACCTGGAGTGAAGCATCGGAATCTATAACTAGTGTCACAGGAATGGTTCAAAACATAGACAGTACTTAAGTCGGCATTGTGCCTTTTGTATTTAATTCCGATGCAATTTCTGTGTTTCATCGTCAATTAGAAGGTCCAAGCGAAACAGGAAACCTGAAGTGAAGCATCGGAATCTATAGCTAGTGTCACAGGAATGGTTCAAAACATAGTCAGTAGGAAGAGTCAGTCTTCTTGCCCTTAAGTCGGCATTGTGTCTTATCTATTTAATTCCGATGCAATTTCAGTGTTTCATCGTCAATAATTAGGTCCAAGGGATACAGTAAACCTGGAGTGAGCATCCGAATCTATAACTAGTGTCAATGAAATGTTCAAAACATAGACAGTAAGAAGAGTCAGTGTTCTTGCACTTAAGTCGGCATTGTGTCTTTTGTATTTAATCCCGGTGCAATCTCTGTGTTTCATCGTCAATAGGAAGGTCAGAGGGATACAGTAAACCTAAAGTGAAGCATCGGAATCTATAACTAGTGTCACTGGAATGGTTCAAAACATAGTCAGTAAGAAGAGTCAGTCTTCTTGTCCTTAAGTCGGCCTTGTGCCTTTTCTATTTAATTCCGATGCAATTTCTGTGTTTCATCGTCAATAAGAAGGTCCGAGGGATACAGTAAACCTGGAGTGAAGCATCGGAATCTATAACTAGTGTCACAGGAAAGGTTCAAAACATAGTCAGTAGGAAGAGTCAGTCTTCTTGCCCTTAAGTCGGCATTGTGCCTTTGTATTTAATTCCGATTCAATTTCTGTGTTTCATCGTCGATAAGAAGGTCCAAGGGATACAGGAAACATGAAGTGCAGCATCGAAATCTACAACTAGTGTCACAGGAATGGTTCAAAACATAGACAGTAAGAAGAGTCAGTCTTCTTGTACTTAAATCGGCATTGTGTCTTTTGTATTCAATTCCGGTGCAATTTCTGTGTTTCATCGTCAATAGGAAGGTCAGAGGGCTACTGAAAACCTGAAGTGAAGCATCGGAATCTATATCTAGTGTCACAGGAATGGTTCAAAACATAGACAGTACTTAAGTCGGCATTGTGCCTTTTGTATTTAATTCCGATGCAATATCTGTGTTTCATCGTCAATAAGAAGGTCCAAGGTATACAGTAAACCTGGAATGAAGCATCGGAATCTATAACTGGTGTCACAGGAATGGTTCAAAACATAGACAGTACTTATGTCGGCTTTGTGCCTTTTGTATTTAATTCCGATGCAATTTCTGTGTTTTATCGTCAATAAGAAGGTCCAAGTGATACAGGAAACCTGAAGTGAAGCATCGAAATCTACAACTAGTGTCACAGGAATGGTTCAAAACATAGTGAGTAAGTAGAGTCAGTCTTCTTGTCCTTAAGTCGGCATTGTGAATTTTGTATTTAATTCGAATGCAATTACTGTGTTTCATCGTCAATAAGAAGGTCCAAGGTATACAGTAAACCTGAAGTGAAGCATCGCAATCTATAACTAGTGTCACAGGAATGGTTCAAACATAGACAGTAAGAAGAAACAGTCTTCTTGTACTTAAGTCGGCATTGTGCCTTTTGTATTTAATTCCGATGCAATTTCTGTGTTTCATCGTTAATACGAAGGTCCAAGGGATACAGTAAACCTGAAGTGAAGCATCGCAATCTATAACTAGTGTCAAAGGAATGGTTCAAATCATAGTCACTAAGAAGAGTCAGTCTTCTTGTACTTAAGTCGGCATTGTGTCTTTTCTATTTAATTCCGATGCAATTTCAGTGTTTCATCGTCAATAAGAAGGTCCAAGGGATACAGTAAACCTGGAGTGTAGCATCGGAATCTATAACTAGTGTCAATGGAATGTTCAAAACATAGACAGTAGGAAGAGTCAGTGGTCTTGTACTTAAGTCGGCTTTGTGTCTTTTGTATTTAAATCCGGTGCTATTTCTGTGTTTCATCGTCAATAAGAAGGTCCAAAGGATACAGTAAACCTGGAGTGAAGCATCGGAATCTATAATTTGTGTCACAGGAGTGGTTCAAAACATAGTCAGTAAAAAGAGACAGTCTTCTTGTCCTTAAGTCGGCCTTGTGCTTTTGTATTTATTTCCGAAACAATTTTTGTGTTTCATCGTCAATAAGAAGGTCCAAGGGATACAGTAAACCTGGAGTGAAGCATCGGAATCTATAACTAGTGTCAATGGAATGGTTCAAAACATAGACAGTAAGAAGAGTCAGTCTTCTTGTACTTAAGTCGGCATTGTGCTTTTTGTATTTAATTCCGGTGCAATTTCTGTGTTTCATCGTCAATAGGAAGGTCAGAGGGATAGAGTAAACCTGACGTGAAGCATCTAAAGCAATATCTAGTGTCACTGGAATGTTTCATAACATAGTCAGTAAGAAGAGTCAGTCACCTTGTACTTAAGTCAGCCTTGTGCCTTTTCTATTTAATTCCGATGCAATATCTGTGTTTCATCGTCAATAAGAAGGTCCAAGGTATACAGTAAATCTGAAATGAAGCATCGGAATCTATAACTAGTTTTACAGGAATGGTTCAAAACATAGACAGTACTTATGTCGGCATTGTGCCTTTTGTATTTAATTCCGATGCAATTTCTGTGTTTTATCGTCAATAAGAAGGTCCAAGGGATACAGGAAACCTGAAGTGCAGCATCGAAATCTACAACTAGTGTCACAGGAATGGTTCAAAACATAGACAGTAAGAAGAGTCAGTCTTCTTGTACTTAAATCGGCATTGTGTCCTTTGTATTAATTTCCGGTGCAATTTCTGTTTTTCATCGTCAATAGGAAGGTCAGAGGGATAGTGAAAACCTGAAGTGAAGCATCGGAATCTATAACTAGTGTCACAGGAATGGTTCAAATCATAGACAGTACTTAAGTCGGCATTGTGCCTTTTGTATTTAATTCCGATGCAATATCTGTGTTTCATCGTCAATAAGAAGGTCCAAGGTATACAGTAAACCTGGAATGAAGCATCGGAATCTATAACTAGTGTCACAGGAATGGTTCAAAACATAGACAGTACTTATGTCGGCTTTGTGCCTTTTGTATTTAATTCCGATGCAATTTCTGTGTTTTATCGTCAATAAGAAGGTCCAAGTGATACAGGAAACCTGAAGTGAAGCATCGAAATCTACAACTAGTGTCACAGGAATGGTTCAAAACATAGTAAGTAAGTAGAGTCAGTCTTCTTGCCCTTAAGTCGGCATTATGCCTTTTGTATTTAATTCCGATGCAATTTTTGTGTTTCATCGTCAATAAGAAGGTGCAAGGGATACAGTAAACCTGGAGTGAAGCATCGGAATCTGTAACTAGTGTCAATGGAATGGTTCAAAACATAGACAGTAAGAAGAGTCAGTCTTCTTGTACTTAAATCGGCATTGTGTCTTTTGTATTTGATTCGTGTGCAATTTCTGTGTTTCATCGTCAATAGGAAGGTCCGAGGGATACAGTAAACCTAGAGTGAAGCATCGGAATCTAAAACTAGTGTCACATGAATGGTTCAAAACATAGACAGTAAGAAGATACAGTCTTCTTGTACTTATGTCGGCATTGTGAATTTTGTATTTAATTCCGATGCAATTACTGTGTTTCATCGTCAATAAGAAGGTCCAAGGTATACAGTAAACCTGAAGTGAAGCATCGCAATCTATAACCAGTGTCACAGGAATGGTTCAAAACATAGTCAGTAAGAAGAGTCGGTCTTCATGTACTTAAGTCGGCATAGTGCCTTTTTTATTTAATTCTGGTGCAATTTCTGTGTTTCATCATCAATAAGAAGGTCAGATGGATACAGAAAACCTGAACTGAAGCATCGGAATCTATGACTAGTGTCACAGGAATGGTTCAGAACATGGTCAGTAAGAAGAGTCTGTCGTCTTGTCCTTATGTCGGCATTGTGCCTTTTGTATTTAATTCCGATGCAATTTCTGTGCTTCATCGTCAATCAGAAGGTCCAAGGGATACAGTAAACCAGGAGTGAAGCATCGGAATCTATAACTAGTGTCACAGGAATGGTTCAAAATATAGACAGTAGGAAGATACAGTCTTCTTGTACGTAAGTCGGCCTTGTGCGTTTTCTATTTAATTCCGATGCAATTTCTGTGTTTCATCGTCAATAGGAGGGTCCGAGGGATACAGTAAACCTGGAGTGAAGCATCGGAATCTATAACTAGTGTCACAGGAATGGTTCAAAACATAGACAGTACTTAAGTCGGCATTGTGCCTTTTGTATTTAATTCCGATGCAATTTTTGTGTTTCATCGTCAATAAGAAGGTCCAAGGGATACAGTAAGCCTGGAGTGAAGCATCGGAATCTATAACTAGTGTCAATGGAATGGTTCAAAACATAGACAGTAAGAAGAGTCAGTCTTCTTGTACTTAAGTCGGCATTGTGCCTTTTGTATTTAATTCCGGTGCAATTTCTGTGTTTCATCGTCAATAGGAAGGTCAGAGGGATACAGTAAACCTGAAGTAAAGCATCTAAGTCTATATCTAGTGTCACTGGAATGTTTCAAAACATAGTCAGTAAGAAGAGTCAGTCATCTTGCCCTTAAGTCAGCCTTGTGCCTTTTCTATTTAATTCCGATGCAATATCTGTGTTTCATCGTCAATAAGAAGGTCCAAGGTATACAGTAAACCTGGAATGAAGCATCGGAATCTATAACTAGTGTCACAGGAATGGTTCAAAACATAGACAGTACTTATGTCGGCTTTGTGCCTTTTGTATTTAATTCCGATGCAATTTCTGTGTTTCATCGTCAATTAGAAGGTCCAAGCGAAACAGGAAACCTGAAGTGAAGCATCGGAATCTATAGCTAGTGTCACAGGAATGGTTCAAAACATAGTCAGTAAGAAGAGTCAGTCTCCTTGTACTTAAGTCGGCATTGTGCCTTTTGTGTTTAATTCCGATGCAATTTCTGTGATTCATCGCCAATAAGAAGGTCCAAGTGATAGAGTAAACCTGAAGTGAAGCATTGGAATCTATAACTAGTGTCACAGGAATGGTTCAAAACATAGACAGTAAGAAGAGTCAGTCTCCTTGTACTTAAGTCGGCATTGTGCCTTTTGTGTTTAATTCCGATGCAATTTCTGTGTTTCATCGTCAATAAGAAAGTCCAAGGGATACAGTAAACCTGGAGTGAAGTATCGGAATCTATAACTAGTGTCAATGGAAATGGTTCAAAACATAGACAGTAAGAAGAGTCAGACTTCTAGTACTTAAATCGGCATTGTGTCTTTTGTATTTAATTCCGGTGAAATTTCTAAGTTTCATCGTCAATAGGAAGATCAGAGGAATACAGAAAACCTGAAGTGAAGCATCGGAATCTATAACTAGTGTCACTGGAATGGTTCAAAACATAGTCAGTAAGAAGAGTCAGTCTTCTTGTTCTTAAGTCGGCCTTGTGCCTTTTCTATTTAATTTGGATGCAATTTCTGTGTTTCATCGTCAATAAGAGGGTCCGAGGGATACAGTAAACCTGGAGTGAAGCATAGGAATCTATAACTAGTGTCACAGGAATGGTTTCAAAACATAGACAGTACTTAAGTCCGGCATTGTGCCTTTTGTATTTAATTCCGATGCAATTTCTGTGTTTCATCGTCAATTAGAAGGTCCAAGCGAAACAGGAAACCTGAAGTGAAGCATCGGAATCTATAGCTAGTGTCACAGGAATGGTTCAAAACATAGTCAGTCGGAAGAGTCAGTCTTCTTGCCCTTAAGTCGGCATTGTGTCTTATCTATTTAATTCCGATGCAAAGTAAGTAATCGCAAGTGTTTCTTCGTCAATAATTAGGTCCAAGGGATACAGTAAACCTGGAGTGAAGCATCCGAATCTATAACTAGTGTCAATAAAATGTTCAAAACATAGACAGTAAGAAGAGTCAGTGTTCTTGTACTTAAGTCGGCATTGTGTCTTTTGTATTTAATCCCGGTGCAATCTCTGTGTTTCATCGTCAATAGGAAGGTCAGAGGGATACAGTAAACCTGAAGTGAAGCATCGGAATCTATAACTAGTGTCACTGGAATGGTTCAAACATAGTCAGTAAGAAGAGTCAGTCTTCTTGTCCTTAAGTCGGCCTTGTGCCTTTTCTATTTAATTCCGATGCAATTTCTGTGTTTCATCGTCAATAAGAAGGTCCGAGGGATACAGTAAACCTGGAGTGAAGCATCGGAATCTATAACTAGTGTCACAGGAATGGTTCAAAACATAGTCAGTAGGAAGAGTCAGTCTTCTTGCCCTTAAGTCGGCATTGTGCCTTTGTATTTAATTCCGATTCAATTTCTGTGTTTCATCGTCGATAAGAAGGTCCAAGGGATACAGGAAACCTGAAGTGCAGCATCGAAATCTACAACTAGTGTCACAGGAATGGTTCAAAACATAGACAGTAAGAAGAGTCAGTCTTCTTGTACTTAAATCAGCATTGTGTCTTTTGTATGTAATTCCGGTGCAATTTCTGTGTTTCATCGTCAATAGGAAGGTCAGAGGGCTACTGAAAACCTGAAGTGAAGCATCGGAATCTATATCTAGTGTCACAGGAATGGTTCAAAACATAGACAGTACTTAAGTCGTCATTGTGCCTTTTGTATTTAATTCCGATGCAATATCTGTGTTTCATCGTCAATAAGAAGGTCCAAGGTATACAGTAAACCTGGAATGAAGCATCGGAATCTATAACTGGTGTCACAGGAATGGTTCAAAACATAGACAGTACTTATGTCGGCTTTGTGCCTTTTGTATTTAATTCCGATGCAATTTCTGTGTTTTATCGTCAATAAGAAGGTCCAAGTGATACAGGAAACCTGAAGTGAAGCATCGAAATCTACAACTAGTGTCACAGGAATGGTTCAAAACATAGTGAGTAAGTAGAATCAGTCTTCTTGTCCTTAAGTCGGCATTGTGAATTTTGTATTTAATTCCGATGCAATTACTGTGTTTCATCGTCAATAAGAAGGTCCAAGGTATACAGCAAACCTGAAGTGAAGCATCGCAATCTATAACTAGTGTCACAGGAATGGTTCAAACATAGACAGTAAGAAGAGTCAGTCTTCTTGTACTTCAGTCGGCATTGTGCCTTTTGTATTTAATTCCGATGCAATTTCTGTGTTTCATCGTTAATACGAAGGTCCAAGGGATACAGTAAACCTGAAGTGAAGCATCGCAATCTATAACTAGTGTCAAAGGAATGGTTCAAATCATAGTCACTAAGAAGAGTCAGTCTTCTTGTACTTAAGTCGGCATTGTGTCTTTTCTATTTAATTCCGATGCAATTTCAGTGTTTCATCGTCAATAAGAAGGTCCAAGGGATACAGTAAACCTGGAGTGTAGCATCGGAATCTATAACTAGTGTCAATGGAATGTTCAAAACATAGACAGTAGGAAGAGTCAGTGGTCTTGTACTTAAGTCGGCTTTGTGTCTTTTGTATTTAAATCCGGTGCTATTTCTGTGTTTCATCGTCAATAAGAAGGTCCAAAGGATACAGTAAACCTGGAGTGAAGCATCGGAATCTATAATTAGTGTCACAGGAGTGGTTCAAAACATAGTCAGTAAAAAGAGTCAGTCTTCTTGTCCTTAAGTCGGCCTTGTGCTTTTGTATTTATTTCCGAAACAATTTTTGTGTTTCATCGTCAATAAGAAGGTCCAAGGGATACAGTAAACCTGGAGTGAAGCATCGGAATCTATAACTAGTGTCAATGGAATGGTTCAAAACATAGACAGTAAGAAGAGTCAGTCTTCTTGTACTTAAGTCGGCATTGTGCTTTTTGTATTTAATTCCGGTGCAATTTCTGTTTTTCATCGTCAATAGGAAGGTCAGAGGGATAGAGTAAACCTGACGTGAAGCATCTAAATCAATATCTAGTGTCACTGGAATGTTTCAAACACAGTCAGTAAGAAGAGTCAGTCACCTTGTACTTAAGTCAGCCTTGTGCCTTTTCTATTTAATTCCGATGCAATATCTGTGTTTCATCGTCAATAAGAAGGTCCAAGGTATACAGTAAATCTGGGAATGAAGCATCGGAATCTATAACTAGTTTTACAGGAATGGTTCAAAACATAGACAGTACTTATGTCGGCATTGTGCCTTTTGTATTTAATTCCGATGCAATTTCTGTGTTTTATCGTCAATAAGAAGGTCCAAGGGATACAGGAAACCTGAAGTGCAGCATCGAAATCTACAACTAGTGTCACAGGAATGGTTCAAAACATAGACAGTAAGAAGAGTCAGTCTTCTTGTACTTAAATCGGCATTGTGTCTTTTGTATTAATTTCCGGTGCAATTTCTGTTTTTCATCGTCAATAGGAAGGTCAGAGGGATACTGAAAACCTGAAGTGAAGCATCGGAAATATATAACCAGTGTCACAGGAATGGTTCAAAACATAGACAGTACTTAAGTCGGCATTGTGCCTTTTGTATTTAATTCCGATGCAATATCTGTGTTTCATCGTCAATAAGAAGGTCCAAGGTATACAGTAAACCTGGAATGAAGCATCGGAATCTATAACTAGTGTCACAGGAATGGTTCAAAACATAGACAGTACTTATGTCGGCTTTCTGCCTTTTGTATTTAATTCCGATGCAATTTCTGTGTTTTATCGTCAATAAGAAGGTCCAAGTGATACAGGAAACCTGAAGTGAAGCATCGAAATCTACAACTAGTGTCACAGGAATGGTTCAAAACATAGTGAGTAAGTAGAGTCAGTCTTCTTGCCCTTAAGTCGGCATTGTGCCTTTTGTATTTAATTCCGATGCAATTTTTGTGTTTCATCGTCAATAAGAAGGTGCAAGGGATACAGTAAACCTGGAGTGAAGCATCGGAATCTGTAACTAGTGTCAATGGAATGGTTCAAAACATAGACAGTAAGAAGAGTCAGTCTTCTTGTACTTAAATCGGCATTGTGTCTTTTGTATTTGATTCGTGTGCAATTTCTGTGTTTCATCGTCAATAGGAAGGTCCGAGGGATACAGTAAACCTAGAGTGAAGCATCGGAATCTAAAACTAGTGTCACATGAATGGTTCAGAACATAGACAGTAAGAAGATACAGTCTTCTTGTACTTATGTCGGCATTGTGAATTTTGTATTTAATTCCGAAGCAATTACTGTGTTTCATCGTCAATAAGAAGGTCCAAGGTATACAGTAAACCTGAAGTGAAGCATCGCAATCTATAACCAGTGTCACAGGAATGGTTCAAAACATAGTCAGTAAGAAGAGTCGGTCTTCATGTACTTAAGTCGGCATAGTGCCTTTTTTATTTAATTCTGGTGCAATTTCTGTGTTTCATCATCAATAAGAAGGTCAGATGGATACAGAAAACCTGAACTGAAGCATCGGAATCTATAACTAGTGTCACAGGAATGGTTCAGAACATGGTCAGTAAGAAGAGTCTGTCGTCTTGTCCTTATGTCGGCATTGTGCCTTTTGTATTTAATTCCGATGCAATTTCTGTGCTTCATCGTCAATCAGAAGGTCCAAGGGATACAGTAAACCAGGAGTGAAGCATCGGAATCTATAACTAGTGTCACAGGAATGGTTCAAAATATAGACAGTAGGAAGATACAGTCTTCTTGTACGTAAGTCGGCCTTGTGCGTTTTCTATTTAATTCCGATGCAATTTCTGTGTTTCATCGTCAATAGGAGGGTCCGAGGGATACAGTAAACCTGGAGTGAAGCATCGGAATCTATAACTAGTGTCACAGGAATGGTTCAAACCATAGACAGTACTTAAGTCGGCATTGTGCCTTTTGTATTTAATTCCGATGCAATTTTTGTGTTTCATCGTCAATAAGAAGGTCCAAGGGATACAGTAAGCCTGGAGTGAAGCATCGGAATCTATAACTAGTGTCAATGGAATGGTTCAAAACATAGACAGTAAGAAGAGTCAGTCTTCTTGTACTTAAGTCGGCATTGTGCCTTTTGTATTTAATTCCGGTGCAATTTCTGTGTTTCATCGTCAATAGGAAGGTCAGAGGGATACAGTAAACCTGAAGTAAAGCATCTAAGTCTATATCTAGTGTCACTGGAATGTTTCAAAACATAGTCAGTAAGAAGGGTCAGTCATCTTGCCCTTAAGTCAGCCTTGTGCCTTTTCTATTTAATTCCGATGCAATATCTGTGTTTCATCGTCAATAAGAAGGTCCAAGGTATACAGTAAACCTGGAATGAAGCATCGGAATCTATAACTAGTGTCACAGGAATGGTTCAAAACATAGACAGTACTTATGTCGGCTTTGTGCCTTTTGTATTTAATTCCGATGCAATTTCTGTGTTTTATCGTCAATAAGAAGGTCCAAGGGATACAGGAAACCTGAAGTGAAGCATCGAAATCTACAACTAGTGTCACAGGAATGGTTCAAAACATAGTCAGTAAGAAGAGTCAGTCTTCTTGTCTTAAGTCGGCATTGTGCCTTTTGTATTTAATTCCGATGCAATTTCTGTGTTTCATCGTCAATAAGAAGGTGCAAGGGATACAGTAAACATGGAGTGAAGCATCGGAATCTATAACTAGTGTCAATGGAATGGTTCAAAACATAGACAGTAAGAAGAGTCAGTCTTCTTGTACTTAAATCGGCATTGTGTCTTTTGTATTTAATTCGTGTGCAATTTCTGTGTTTCATCGTCAATAGGAAGGTCAGAGGGATACAGTAAACCTGGAGTGAAGCATCGGAATCTATAACTAGTGTCACATGAATGGTTCAAAACATAGAAAGTAAGAAGATACAGTCTTCTTGTACTGATGTCGTCATTGTGAATTTTGTATTTAATTCCGATGCAATTACTGTGTTTCATCGTCAATAAGAAGGTCCAAGGGATACAGTAAACCTGAAGTAAAGCATCGCAATCTATAACCAGTGTCACAGGAATGGTTCAAAGCATAGTCATTGAGAAGAGTCGGTCTTCATGTACTTAAGTCGGCATAGTGCCCTTTTTATTTAATTCTGGTGCAATTTCTGTGTTTCATCATCAATAAGAAGGTCAGATGGATACAGAAAACCTGAACTGTAGCATCGGAATCTATAACTAGTGTCAAAGGAATGGTTCAAAACATGGTCAGTAAGAAGAGTCTGTCTTCTTGTCCTTATGTCGGCATTGTGCCTTTTGTATTTAATTCCGATGCAATTTCTGTGCTTCATCGTCAATCAGAAGGTCCAAGGGATACAGTAAACCTGGTGTGAAGCATCGGAATCTATAACTAGTGTCACAGGAATGGTTCAAAATATAGACAGTAGGAAGATACAGTCTTCTTGTACGTAAGTCGGCATTGTACCTTTTGTATTTAATTCCGATGCAATTTCTGTGATTCATCGCCAATAAGAAGGTCCAAGTGATAGAGTAAACCTGAAGTGAAGCATTGGAATCTATAACTAGTGTCACAGGAATGGTTCAAAACATAGACAGTAAGAAGAGTCAGTCTCCTTGTACTTAAGTCGGCATTGTGCCTTTTGTGTTTAATTCCGTTGCAATTTCAGTGTTTCATCGTCAATAATTAGGTCCAAGGGATACAGTAAACCTGGAGTGAAGCATCCGAAACTATAACTAGTGTCAACGAAATGTTCAAAACATAGACAGTAAGAAGAGTCAGACTTCTTGTACTTAAATCGGCATTGTGTCTTTTGTATTTAATCCCGGTGCAATCTCTGTGTTTCATCGTCAATAGGAAGGTCAGAGGGATACAGTAAACCTGAAGTGAAGCATCGGAATCTATAACTAGTGTCACTGGAATGGTTCAAAACATAGTCAGTAAGAAGAGCCAGTCTTCTCGTCCTTAAGTCGGCCTTGTGCCTTTTCTATTTAATTCCGATGCAATTTCTGTGTTTCATCGTCAATAAGAAGGTCCGAGGGATACAGTAAACCTGGAGTGAAGCATCGGAATCTATAACTAGTGTCACAGGAATGGTTCAAAACATAGACAGTACTTAAGTCGGCATTGTGCCTTTTGTATTTAATTCCGATGCAATTTCTGTGTTTCATCGTCAATTAGAAGGTCCAAGCGAAACAGGAAACCTGAAGTGAAGCATCGGAATCTATAGCTAGTGTCACAGGAATGGTTCAAAACATAGTCAGTAGGAAGAGTCAGTCTTCTTGCCCTTAAGTCGGCATTGTGTCTTATCTATTTAATTCCGATGCAATTTCAGTGTTTCATCGTCAATAATTAGGTCCAAGGGATACAGTAAACCTGGAGTGAAGCATCCGAATCTATAACTAGTGTCAATGAAATGTTCAAAACATAGACAGTAAGAAGAGTCAGTGTTCTTGTACTTAAGTCGGCATTGTGTCTTTTGTATTTAATCCCGGTGCAATCTCTGTGTTTCATCGTCAATAGGAAGGTCAGAGGGATACAGTAAACCTGAAGTGAAGCATCGGAATCTATAACTAGTGTCACTGGAATGGTTCAAAACATAGTCAGTAAGAAGAGTCAGTCTTCTTGTCCTTAAGTCGGCCTTGTGCCTTTTCTATTTAATTCCGATGCAATTTCTGTGTTTCATCGTCAATAAGAAGGTCCGAGGGATACTGTAAACCTGGAGTGAAGCATCGGAATCTATAACTAGTGTCACAGGAATGGTTCAAAACATAGTCAGTAGGAAGAGTCAGTCTTCTTGAACTTAAGTCGGCATTGTGCCTTTGTATTTAATTCCGATTCAATTTCTGTGTTTCATCGTCGATAAGAAGGTCCAAGGGATACAGGAAACCTGAAGTGCAGCATCGAAGTCTACAACTAGTGTCACAGGAATGGTTCAAAACATAGACAGTAAGAAGAGTCAGTCTTCTTGTACTTAAATCGGCATTGTGTCTTTTGTATGTAATTCCGGTGCAATTTCTGTGTTTCATCGTCAATAGGAAGGTCAGAGGGCTACTGAAAACCTGAAGTGAAGCATCGGAATCTATATCTAGTGTCACAGGAATGGTTCAAAACATAGTCAGTAAGAAGCGTCAGTCTTCTTGTTCTTAAGTCGGCCTTGTGACTTTTCTATTTAATTCCGGTGAAATTTCTAAGTTTCATCGTCAATAGGAAGATCAGAGGAATACAGAAAACCTGAAGTGAAGCATCGGAATCTATAACTAGTGTCACTGGAATGGTTCAAAACATAGTCAGTAAGAAGAGTCAGTCTTCTTGTTCTTAAGTCGGCCTTGTGACTTTTCTATTTAATTCCGATGCAATTTCTGTGTTTCATCGTCAATAAGTGGGGTCCGAGGGATACATTAAACCTGGAGTGAAGCATCTGAATCTATAACTAGTGTCACAGGAATGGTTCAAAACATAGACAGTACTTAAGTCGGCATTGTGCCTTTTGTATTTAATTCCGATGCAATTTCTGTGTTTCATCGTCAATAAGAAGGTCCGAGGGATACAGTAAACCTGAAGTGAAGCATTGGAATCTATAACTAGTGTCACAGGAATGGTTCAAAACATAGACAGTAAGAAGAGTCAGTCTCCTTGTACTTAAGTCGGCATTGTGCCTTTTGTGTTTAATTCCTATGCAATTTCTGTGTTTCATCGTCAATAAGAAAGTCCAAGGGATACAGTAAACCTGGAGTGAAGTATCGGAATCTATAACTAGTGTCAATGGAAATGGTTCAAAACATAGACAGTAAGAAGAGTCAGACTTCTTGTACTTAAATCGGCATTGTGTCTTTTGTATTTAATTCCGGTGAAATTTCTAAGTTTCATCGTCAATAGGAAGATCAGAGGAATACAGAAAACCTGAAGTGAAGCATCGGAATCTATAACTAGTGTCACTGGAATGGTTCAAAACATAGTCAGTAAGAAGAGTCAGTCTTCTTGTTCTTAAGTCGGCCTTGTGACTTTTCTATTTAATTCCGATGCAATTTCTGTGTTTCATCGTCAATAAGTGGGTCCGAGGGATACATTAAACCTGGAGTGAAGCATCTGAATCTATAACTAGTGTCACAGGAATGGTTCAAAACATAGACAGTACTTAAGTCGGCATTGTGCCTTTTGTATTTAATTCCGATGCAATTTCTGTGTTTCATCGTCAATTAGAAGGTCCAAGCGAAACAGGAAACCTGAGGTGAAGCATCGGAATCTATAGCTAGTGTCACAGGAATGGTTCAAATCATAGTCAGTAGGAAGAGTCAGTCTTCTTGCCCTTAAGTCGGCATTGTGTCTTTTCTATTTAATTCCGATGCAATTTCAGTGTTTCATCGTCAATAATTAGGTCCAAGGGATACAGTAAACCTGGAGTGAAGCATCCGAATCTATAACTAGTGTCAATGAAATGTTAAAAACATAGACAGTAAGAAGAGTCAGTGTTCTTGTACTTAAGTCGGCATTGTGCCTTTTGTATTTAAATCCGGTGCAATTTCTGTGTTTCATCGTCAATTGGAAGGTCAGAGGGATACAGTAAACCTGAAGTAAAGCATCTAAGTCTATATCTAGTGTCACTGGAATGTTTCAAAACATAGTCAGTAAGAAGGGTCAGTCATCTTGCCCTTAAGTCAGCCTTGTGCCTTTTCTATTTAATTCCGATGCAATATCTGTGTTTCATCGTCAATAAGAAGGTCCAAGGTATACAGTTAACCTGGAATGAAGCATCGGAATCTATAACTAGTGTCACAGGAATGGTTCAAAACATAGACAGTACTTATGTCGGCTTTGTGCCTTTTGTATTTAATTCCGATGCAATTTCTGTGTTTTATCGTCAATAAGAAGGTCCAAGGGATACAGGAAACCTGAAGTGAAGCATCGAAATCTACAACTAGTGTCACAGGAATGGTTCAAAACATAGTCAGTAAGAAGAGTCAGTCTTCTTGTCTTAAGTCGGCATTGTGCCTTTTGTATTTAATTCCGATGCAATTTCTGTGTTTCATCGTCAATAAGAAGGTGCAAGGGATACAGTAAACATGGAGTGAAGCATCGGAATCTATAACTAGTGTCAAAGGAATGGTTCAAAACATGGTCAGTAAGAAGAGTCTGTCTTCTTGTCCTTATGTCGGCATTGTGCCTTTTGTATTTAATTCCGATGCAATTTCTGTGCTTCATCGTCAATCAGAAGGTCCAAGGGATACAGTAAACCTGGTGTGAAGCATCGGAATCTATAACTAGTGTCACAGGAATGGTTCAAAATATAGACAGTAGGAAGATACAGTCTTCTTGTACGTAAGTCGGCATTGTACCTTTTGTATTTAATTCCGATGCAATTTCTGTGATTCATCGCCAATAAGAAGGTCCAAGTGATAGAGTAAACCTGAAGTGAAGCATTGGAATCTATAACTAGTGTCACAGGAATGGTTCAAAACATAGACAGTAAGAAGAGTCAGTCTCCTTGTACTTAAGTCGGCATTGTGCCTTTTGTGTTTAATTCCGTTGCAATTTCAGTGTTTCATCGTCAATAATTAGGTCCAAGGGATACAGTAAACCTGGAGTGAAGCATCCGAATCTATAACTAGTGTCAATGAAATGTTCAAAACATAGACAGTAAGAAGAGTCAGACTTCTTGTACTTAAATCGGCATTGTGTCTTTTGTATTTAATCCCGGTGCAATCTCTGTGTTTCATCGTCAATAGGAAGGTCAGAGGGATACAGTAAACCTGAAGTGAAGCATCGGAATCTATAACTAGTGTCACTGGAATGGTTCAAAACATAGTCAGTAAGAAGAGCCAGTCTTCTCGTCCTTAAGTCGGCCTTGTGCCTTTTCTATTTAATTCCGATGCAATTTCTGTGTTTCATCGTCAATAAGAAGGTCCGAGGGATACAGTAAACCTGGAGTGAAGCATCGGAATCTATAACTAGTGTCACAGGAATGGTTCAAAACATAGACATTACTTAAGTCGGCATTGTGCCTTTTGTATTTAATTCCGATGCAATTTCTGTGTTTCATCGTCAATTAGAAGGTCCAAGCGAAACAGGAAACCTGAAGTGAAGCATCGGAATCTATAGCTAGTGTCACAGGAATGGTTCAAAACATAGTCAGTAGGAAGAGTCAGTCTTCTTGCCCTTAAGTCGGCATTGTGTCTTATCTATTTAATTCCGATGCAATTTCAGTGTTTCATCGTCAATAATTAGGTCCAAGGGATACAGTAAACCTGGAGTGAAGCATCCGAATCTATAACTAGTGTCAATGAAAAGTTCAAAACATAGACAGTAAGAAGAGTCAGTGTTCTTGTACTTAAGTCGGCATTGTGTCTTTTGTATTTAATCCCGGTGCAATCTCTGTGTTTCATCATCAATAGGAAGGTCAGAGGGATACAGTAAACCTGAAGTGAAGCATCGGAATCTATAACTAGTGTCACTGGAATGGTTCAAAACATAGTCAGTAAGAAGAGTCAGTCTTCTTGTCCTTAAGTCGGCCTTGTGCCTTTTCTATTTAATTCCGATGCAATTTCTGTGTTTCATCGTCAATAAGAAGGTCCGAGGGATACAGTAAACCTGGAGTGAAGCATCGGAATCTATAACTAGTGTCACAGGAATGGTTCAAAACATAGTCAGTAGGAAGAGTCAGTCTTCTTGCCCTTAAGTCGGCATTGTGCCTTTGTATTTAATTCCGATTCAATTTCTGTGTTTCATCGTCGATAAGAAGGTCCAAGGGATACAGGAAACCTGAAGTGCAGCATCGAAGTCTACAACTAGTGTCACAGGAATGGTTCAAAACATAGACAGTAAGAAGAGTCAGTCTTCTTGTACTTAAATCGGCATTGTGTCTTTTGTATGTAATTCCGGTGCAATTTCTGTGTTTCATCGTCAATAGGAAGGTCAGAGGGCTACTGAAAACCGGAAGTGAAGCATCGGAATCTATATCTAGTGTCACAGGAATGGTTCAAAACATAGTCAGTAAGAAGAGTCAGTCTTCTTGTTCTTAAGTCGGCCTTGTGACTTTTCTATTTAATTCCGGTGAAATTTCTAAGTTTCATCGTCAATAGGAAGATCAGAGGAATACAGAAAACCTGAAGTGAAGCATCGGAATCTATAACTAGGGTCACTGGAATGGTTCAAAACATAGTCAGTAAGAAGAGTCAGTCTTCTTGTTCTTAAGTCGGCCTTGTGACTTTTCTATTTAATTCCGATGCAATTTCTGTGTTTCATCGTCAATAAGTGGGTCCGAGGGCTACATTAAACCTGGAGTGAAGCATCTGAATCTATAACTAGTGTCACAGGAATGGTTCAAAACATAGACAGTACTTAAGTCGGCATTGTGCCTTTTGTATTTAATTCCGATGCAATTTCTGTGTTTCATCGTCAATAAGAAGGTCCGAGGGATACAGTAAACCTGAAGTGAAGCATTGGAATCTATAACTAGTGTCACAGGAATGGTTCAAAACATAGACAGTAAGAAGAGTCAGTCTCCTTGTACTTAAGTCGGCATTGTGCCTTTTGTGTTTAATTCCTATGCAATTTCTGTGTTTCATCGTCAATAAGAAAGTCCAAGGGATACAGTAAACCTGGAGTGAAGTATCGGAATCTATAACTAGTGTCAATGGAAATGGTTCAAAACATAGACAGTAAGAAGAGTCAGACTTCTTGTACTTAAATCGGCATTGTGTCTTTTGTATTTAATTCCGGTGAAATTTCTAAGTTTCATCGTCAATAGGAAGATCAGAGGAATACAGAAAACCTGAAGTGAAGCATCGGAATCTATAACTGGTGTCACTGGAATGGTTCAAAACATAATCAGTAAGAAGAGTCAGTCTTCTTGTTCTTAAGTCGGCCTTGTGACTTTTCTATTTAATTCCGATGCAATTTCTGTGTTTCATCGTCAATAAGTGGGTCCGAGGGATACATTAAACCTGGAGTCAAGCATCTGAATCTATAACTAGTGTCACAGGAATGGTTCAAAACATAGACAGTACTTAAGTCGGCATTGTGCCTTTTGTATTTAATTCCGATGCAATTTCTGTGTTTCATCGTCAATTAGAAGGTCCAAGCGAAACAGGAAACCTGAGGTGAAGCATCGGAATCTATAGCTAGTGTCACAGGAATGGTTCAAATCATAGTCAGTAGGAAGAGTCAGTCTTCTTGCCCTTAAGTCGGCATTGTGTCTTTTGTATTTAATTCCGATGCAATTTCAGTGTTTCATCGTCAATAATTAGGTCCAAGGGATACAGTAAACCTGGAGTGAAGCATCCGAATCTATAACTAGTGTCAATGAAATGTTAAAAACATAGACAGTAAGAAGAGTCAGTGTTCTTGTACTTAAGTCGGCATTGTGTCTTTTGTATTTAATCCCGGTGCAATCTCTGTGTTTCATCGTCAATAGGAAGGTCAGAGGGATACAGTAAACCTGAAGTGAAGCATCGGAATCTATAACTAGTGTCACTGGAATGGTTCAAAACATAGTCAGTAAGAAGAGTCAGTCTTCTTGTCCTTAAGTCGGCCTTGTGCCTTTTCTATTTAATTCCGATGCAATTTCTGTGTTTCATCGTCAATAAGAAGGTCCGAGGGATACAGTAAACCTGGAGTGAAGCATCGGAATCTATAACTAGTGTCAAAGGAATGGTTCAAAACATAGTCAGTAGGAAGAGTCAGTCTTCTTGCCCTTAAGTCGGCATTGTGCCTTTGTACTTAATTCCGATTCAATTTCTGTGTTTCATCGTCAATAAGAAGGTCCAAGGGATACAGGAAACCTGAAGTGCAGCATCGAAATCTACAACTAGTGTCACAGGAATGGTTCAAAACATAGACAGTAAGAAGAGTCAGTCTTCTTGTACTTAAATCGGCATTGTGTCTTTTGTATTTAATTCCGGTGCAATTTCTGTGTTTCATCGTCAATAGGAAGGTCAGAGGGATACTGAAAACCTGAAGTGAAGCATCGGAATCTATAACTAGCGTCACTGGAATGGTTCAAAACATAGACAGTACTTAAGTCGGCATTGTGCCTTTTGTATTTAATTCCGATGCAATATCTGTGTTTCATCGTCAATAAGAAGGTCCAAGGTATACAGTAAACCTGGAATGAAGCATCGGAATCTATAACTAGTGTCACAGGAATGGTTCAAAACATAGACAGTACTTATGTCGGCTTTGTGCCTTTTGTATTTAATTCCGATGCAATTTCTGTGTTTTATCGTCAATAAGAAAGTCCAAGTGATACAGGAAACCTGAAGTGAAGCATCGAAATCTACAACTAGTGTCACAGGAATGGTTCAAATCATAGACAGTAAGAAGAGTCAGTCTTCTTGTACTTAAATCGGCATTGTGTCTTTTGTATTAATTTCCAGTGCAATTTCTGTTTTTCATCGTCAATAGGAAGGTCAGAGGGATACTGAAAACCTGAAGTGAAGCATCGGAATCTATAACTAGTGTCACAGGAATGGTTCAAAACATAGACAGTACTTAAGTCGGCATTGTGCCTTTTGTATTTAATTCCGATGCAATATCTGTGTTTCATAGTCAATAAGAAGGTCCAAGGTATACAGTAAACCTGGAATGAAGCATCGGAATCTATAACTAGTGTCAAAGGAATGGTTCAAAACATAGACAGTACTTATGTCGGCTTTCTGCCTTTTGTATTTAATTCCGATGCAATTTCTGTGTTTTATCGTCAATAAGAAGGTCCAAGTGATACAGGAAACCTGAAGTGAAGCATCGAAATCTACAACTAGTGTCACAGGAATGGTTCAAAACATAGTGAGTAAGTAGAGTCAGTCTTCTTGCCCTTAAGTCGGCATTGTGCCTTTTGTATTTAATTCCGATGCAATTTTTGTGTTTCATCGTCAATAAGAAGGTGCAAGGGATACAGTAAACCTGGAGTGAAGCATCGGAATCTGTAACTAGTGTCAATGGAATGGTTCAAAACATAGACAGTAAGAAGAGTCAGTCTTCTTGTACTTAAATCGGCATTGTGTCTTTTGTATTTGATTCGTGTGCAATTTCTGTGTTTCATCGTCAATAGGAAGGTCCGAGGGATACAGTAAACCTAGAGTGAAGCATCGGAATCTAAAACTAGTGTCACATGAATGGTTCAAAACATAGACAGTAAGAAGATACAGTCTTCTTGTACTTATGTCGGCATTGTGAATTTTGTATTTAATTCCGATGCAATTACTGTGTTTCATCGTCAATAAGAAGGTCCAAGGTATACAGTAAACCTGAAGTGAAGCATCGCAATCTATAACCAGTGTCACAGGAATGGTTCAAAACATAGTCAGTAAGAAGAGTCGGTCTTCATGTACTTAAGTCGGCATAGTGCCTTTTTTATTTAATTCTGGTGCAATTTCTGTGTTTCATCATCAATAAGAAGGTCAGATGGATACAGAAAACCCGAACTGAAGCATCGGAATCTATAACTAGTGTCACAGGAATGGTTCAAAACATGGTCAGTAAGAAGAGTCTGTCGTCTTGTCCTTATGTCGGCATTGTGCCTTTTGTATTTAATTCCGTTGCAATTTCAGTGTTTCATCGTCAATAATTAGGTCCAAGGGATACAGTAAACTTGGAGTGAAGCATCCGAATCTATAACTAGTGTCAATGAAATGTTCAAAACATAGACAGTAAGAAGAGTCAGTGTTCTTGTACTTAAGTCGGCATTGTGTCTTTTGTATTTAATCCCGGTGCAATCTCTGTGTTTCATCGTCAATAGGAAGGTCAGAGGGATACAGTAAACCTGAAGTGAAGCATCGGAATCTATAACTAGTGTCACTGGAATGGTTCAAAACATAGTCAGTAAGAAGAGCCAGTCTTCTTGTCCTTAAGTCGGCCTTGTGCCTTTTCTATTTAATTCCGATGCAATTTCTGTGTTTCATCGTCAATAAGAAGGTCCGAGGGATACAGTAAACCTGGAGTGAAGCATCGGAATCTATAACTAGTGTCACAGGAATGGTTCAAAGCATAGACAGTACTTAAGTCGGCATTGTGCCTTTTGTATTTAATTCCGATGCAATTTCTGTGTTTCATCGTCAATTAGAAGGTCCAAGCGAAACAGGAAACCTGAAGTGAAGCATCGGAATCTATAGCTAGTGTCACAGGAATGGTTCAAAACATAGTCAGTAGGAAGAGTCAGTCTTCTTGCCCTTAAGTCGGCATTGTGTCTTATCTATTTAATTCCGATGCAATTTCAGTGTTTCATCGTCAATAATTAGGTCCAAGGGATACAGTAAACCTGGAGTGAAGCATCCGAATCTATAACTAGTGTCAATGAAATGTTCAAAACATAGACAGTAAGAAGAGTCAGTGTTCTTGTACTTAAGTCGGCATTGTGTCTTTTGTATTTAATCCCGGTGCAATCTCTGTGTTTCATCGTCAATAGGAAGGTCAGAGGGATACAGTAAACCTGAAGTGAAGCATCGGAATCTATAACTAGTGTCACTGGAATGGTTCAAAACATAGTCAGTAAGAAGAGTCAGTCTTCTTGTCCTTAAGTCGGCCTTGTGCCTTTTCTATTTAATTCCGATGCAATTTCTGTGTTTCATCGTCAATAAGAAGGTCCGAGGGATACAGTAAACCTGGAGTGAAGCATCGGAATCTATAACTAGTGTCACAGGAATGGTTCAAAACATAGTCATTAGGAAGAGTCAGTCTTCTTGCCCTTAAGTCGGCATTGTGCCTTTGTATTTAATTCCGATTCAATTTCTGTGTTTCATCGTCGATAAGAAGGTCTAAGGGATACAGGAAACCTGAAGTGCAGCATCGAAGTCTACAACTAGTGTCACAGGAATGGTTCAAAACATAGACAGTAAGAAGAGTCAGTCTTCTTGTACTTAAATCGGCATTGTGTCTTTTGTATGTAATTCCGGTGCAATTTCTGTGTTTCATCGTCAATAGGAAGGTCAGAGGGCTACTGAAAACCTGAAGTGAAGCATCGGAATCTATATCTAGTGTCACAGGAATGGTTCAAAACATAGACAGTACTTAAGTCGTCATTGTGCCTTTTGTATTTAATTCCGATGCAATATCTGTGTTTCATCGTCAATAAGAAGGTCCAAGGTATACAGTAAACCTGGAATGAAGCATCGGAATCTATAACTGGTGTCACAGGAATGGTTCAAAACATAGACAGTACTTATGTCGGCTTTGTGCCTTTTGTATTTAATTCCGATGCAATTTCTGTGTTTTATCGTCAATAAGAAGGTCCAAGTGATACAGGAAACCTGAAGTGAAGCATCGAAATCTACAACTAGTGTCACAGGAATGGTTCAAAACATAGTGAGTAAGTAGAGTCAGTCTTCTTGTCCTTAAGTCGGCATTGTGAATTTTGTATTTAATTCCGATGCAATTACTGTGTTTCATCGTCAATAAGAAGGTCCAAGGTATACAGTAAACCTGAAGTGAAGCATCGCAATCTATAACTAGTGTCACAGGAATGGTTCAAACATAGACAGTAAGAAGAGTCAGTCTTCTTGTACTTAAGGCGGCATTGTGCCTTTTGTATTTAATTCCGATGCAATTTCTGTGTTTCATCGTTAATACGAAGGTCCAAGGGATACAGTAAACCTGAAGTAAAGCATCGCAATCTATAACTAGTGTCACAGGAATGGTTCAAATCATAGTCACTAAGAAGAGTCAGTCTTCTTGTACTTAAGTCGGCATTGTGTCTTTTCTATTTAATTCCGATGCAATTTCAGTGTTTCATCGTCAATTAGAAGGTCCAAGGGATACAGTAAACCTGGAGTGTAGCATCGGAATCTATAACTAGTGTCAATGGAATGTTCAAAACATAGACAGTAGGAAGAGTCAGTGGTCTTGTACTTAAGTCGGCTTTGTGTCTTTTGTATTTAAATCCGGTGCTATTTCTGTGTTTCATCGTCAATAAGAAGGTCCAAAGGATACAGTAAACCTGGAGTGAAGCATCGGAATCTATAATTAGTGTCACAGGAGTGGTTCAAAACATAGTCAGTAAAAAGAGTCAGTCTTCTTGTCCTTAAGTCGGCCTTGTGCTTTTGTATTTATTTCCGAAACAACTTTTGTGTTTCATCGTCAATAAGAAGGTCCAAGGGATACAGTAAACCTGGAGTGAAGCATCGGAATCTATAACTAGTGTCAATGGAATGGTTCAAAACATAGACAGTAAGAAGAGTCAGTCTTCTTGTACTTAAGTCGGCATTGTGCTTTTTGTATTTAATCCCGGTGCAATCTCTGTGTTTCATCATCAATAGGAAGGTCAGAGGGATACAGTAAACCTGAAGTGAAGCATCGGAATCTATAACTAGTGTCACTGGAATGGTTCAAAACATAGTCAGTAAGAAGAGTCAGTCTTCTTGTCCTTAAGTCGGCCTTGTGCCTTTTCTATTTAATTCCGATGCAATTTCTGTGTTTCATCGTCAATAAGAAGGTCCGAGGGATACAGTAAACCTGGAGTGAAGCATCGGAATCTATAACTAGTGTCACAGGAATGGTTCAAAACATAGTCAGTAGGAAGAGTCAGTCTTCTTGCCCTTAAGTCGGCATTGTGCCTTTGTATTTAATTCCGATTCAATTTCTGTGTTTCATCGTCGATAAGAAGGTCCAAGGGATACAGGAAACCTGAAGTGCAGCATCGAAGTCTACAACTAGTGTCACAGGAATGGTTCAAAACATAGACAGTAAGAAGAGTCAGTCTTCTTGTACTTAAATCGGCATTGTGTCTTTTGTATGTAATTCCGGTGCAATTTCTGTGTTTCATCGTCAATAGGAAGGTCAGAGGGCTACTGAAAACCTGAAGTGAAGCATCGGAATCTATATCTAGTGTCACAGGAATGGTTCAAAACATAGTCAGTAAGAAGAGTCAGTCTTCTTGTTCTTAAGTCGGCCTTGTGACTTTTCTATTTAATTCCGGTGAAATTTCTAAGTTTCATCGTCAATAGGAAGATCAGAGGAATACAGAAAACCTGAAGTGAAGCATCGGAATCTATAACTAGGGTCACTGGAATGGTTCAAAACATAGTCAGTAAGAAGAGTCAGTCTTCTTGTTCTTAAGTCGGCCTTGTGACTTTTCTATTTAATTCCGATGCAATTTCTGTGTTTCATCGTCAATAAGTGGGTCCGAGGGCTACATTAAACCTGGAGTGAAGCATCTGAATCTATAACTAGTGTCACAGGAATGGTTCAAAACATAGACAGTACTTAAGTCGGCATTGTGCCTTTTGTATTTAATTCCGATGCAATTTCTGTGTTTCATCGTCAATAAGAAGGTCCGAGGGATACAGTAAACCTGAAGTGAAGCATTGGAATCTATAACTAGTGTCACAGGAATGGTTCAAAACATAGACAGTAAGAAGAGTCAGTCTCCTTGTACTTAAGTCGGCATTGTGCCTTTTGTGTTTAATTCCTATGCAATTTCTGTGTTTCATCGTCAATAAGAAAGTCCAAGGGATACAGTAAACCTGGAGTGAAGTATCGGAATCTATAACTAGTGTCAATGGAAATGGTTCAAAACATAGACAGTAAGAAGAGTCAGACTTCTTGTACTTAAATCGGCATTGTGTCTTTTGTATTTAATTCCGGTGAAATTTCTAAGTTTCATCGTCAATAGGAAGATCAGAGGAATACAGAAAACCTGAAGTGAAGCATCGGAATCTATAACTAGTGTCACTGGAATGGTTCAAAACATAATCAGTAAGAAGAGTCAGTCTTCTTGTTCTTAAGTCGGCCTTGTGACTTTTCTATTTAATTCCGATGCAATTTCTGTGTTTCATCGTCAATAAGTGGGTCCGAGGGATACATTAAACCTGGAGTCAAGCATCTGAATCTATAACTAGTGTCACAGGAATGGTTCAAAACATAGACAGTACTTAAGTCGGCATTGTGCCTTTTGTATTTAATTCCGATGCAATTTCTGTGTTTCATCGTCAATTAGAAGGTCCAAGCGAAACAGGAAACCTGAGGTGAAGCATCGGAATCTATAGCTAGTGTCACAGGAATGGTTCAAATCATAGTCAGTAGGAAGAGTCAGTCTTCTTGCCCTTAAGTCGGCATTGTGTCTTTTGTATTTAATTCCGATGCAATTTCAGTGTTTCATCGTCAATAATTAGGTCCAAGGGATACAGTAAACCTGGAGTGAAGCATCCGAATCTATAACTAGTGTCAATGAAATGTTAAAAACATAGACAGTAAGAAGAGTCAGTGTTCTTGTACTTAAGTCGGCATTGTGTCTTTTGTATTTAATCCCGGTGCAATCTCTGTGTTTCATCGTCAATAGGAAGGTCAGAGGGATACAGTAAACCTGAAGTGAAGCATCGGAATCTATAACTAGTGTCACTGGAATGGTTCAAAACATAGTCAGTAAGAAGAGTCAGTCTTCTTGTCCTTAAGTCGGCCTTGTGCCTTTTCTATTTAATTCCGATGCAATTTCTGTGTTTCATCGTCAATAAGAAGGTCCGAGGGATACAGTAAACCTGGAGTGAAGCATCGGAATCTATAACTAGTGTCAAAGGAATGGTTCAAAACATAGTCAGTAGGAAGAGTCAGTCTTCTTGCCCTTAAGTCGGCATTGTGCCTTTGTACTTAATTCCGATTCAATTTCTGTGTTTCATCGTCAATAAGAAGGTCCAAGGGATACAGGAAACCTGAAGTGCAGCATCGAAATCTACAACTAGTGTCACAGGAATGGTTCAAAACATAGACAGTAAGAAGAGTCAGTCTTCTTGTACTTAAATCGGCATTGTGTCTTTTGTATTTAATTCCGGTGCAATTTCTGTGTTTCATCGTCAATAGGAAGGTCAGAGGGATACTGAAAACCTGAAGTGAAGCATCGGAATCTATAACTAGCGTCACTGGAATGGTTCAAAACATAGACAGTACTTAAGTCGGCATTGTGCCTTTTGTATTTAATTCCGATGCAATATCTGTGTTTCATCGTCAATAAGAAGGTCCAAGGTATACAGTAAACCTGGAATGAAGCATCGGAATCTATAACTAGTGTCACAGGAATGGTTCAAAACATAGACAGTACTTATGTCGGCTTTGTGCCTTTTGTATTTAATTCCGATGCAATTTCTGTGTTTTATCGTCAATAAGAAAGTCCAAGTGATACAGGAAACCTGAAGTGAAGCATCGAAATCTACAACTAGTGTCACAGGAATGGTTCAAATCATAGACAGTAAGAAGAGTCAGTCTTCTTGTACTTAAATCGGCATTGTGTCTTTTGTATTAATTTCCAGTGCAATTTCTGTTTTTCATCGTCAATAGGAAGGTCAGAGGGATACTGAAAACCTGAAGTGAAGCATCGGAATCTATAACTAGTGTCACAGGAATGGTTCAAAACATAGACAGTACTTAAGTCGGCATTGTGCCTTTTGTATTTAATTCCGATGCAATATCTGTGTTTCATAGTCAATAAGAAGGTCCAAGGTATACAGTAAACCTGGAATGAAGCATCGGAATCTATAACTAGTGTCAAAGGAATGGTTCAAAACATAGACAGTACTTATGTCGGCTTTCTGCCTTTTGTATTTAATTCCGATGCAATTTCTGTGTTTTATCGTCAATAAGAAGGTCCAAGTGATACAGGAAACCTGAAGTGAAGCATCGAAATCTACAACTAGTGTCACAGGAATGGTTCAAAACATAGTGAGTAAGTAGAGTCAGTCTTCTTGCCCTTAAGTCGGCATTGTGCCTTTTGTATTTAATTCCGATGCAATTTTTGTGTTTCATCGTCAATAAGAAGGTGCAAGGGATACAGTAAACCTGGAGTGAAGCATCGGAATCTGTAACTAGTGTCAATGGAATGGTTCAAAACATAGACAGTAAGAAGAGTCAGTCTTCTTGTACTTAAATCGGCATTGTGTCTTTTGTATTTGATTCGTGTGCAATTTCTGTGTTTCATCGTCAATAGGAAGGTCCGAGGGATACAGTAAACCTAGAGTGAAGCATCGGAATCTAAAACTAGTGTCACATGAATGGTTCAAAACATAGACAGTAAGAAGATACAGTCTTCTTGTACTTATGTCGGCATTGTGAATTTTGTATTTAATTCCGATGCAATTACTGTGTTTCATCGTCAATAAGAAGGTCCAAGGTATACAGTAAACCTGAAGTGAAGCATCGCAATCTATAACCAGTGTCACAGGAATGGTTCAAAACATAGTCAGTAAGAAGAGTCGGTCTTCATGTACTTAAGTCGGCATAGTGCCTTTTTTATTTAATTCTGGTGCAATTTCTGTGTTTCATCATCAATAAGAAGGTCAGATGGATACAGAAAACCCGAACTGAAGCATCGGAATCTATAACTAGTGTCACAGGAATGGTTCAAAACATGGTCAGTAAGAAGAGTCTGTCGTCTTGTCCTTATGTCGGCATTGTGCCTTTTGTATTTAATTCCGTTGCAATTTCAGTGTTTCATCGTCAATACTTAGGTCCAAGGGATACAGTAAACTTGGAGTGAAGCATCCGAATCTATAACTAGTGTCAATGAAATGTTCAAAACATAGACAGTAAGAAGAGTCAGTGTTCTTGTACTTAAGTCGGCATTGTGTCTTTTGTATTTAATCCCGGTGCAATCTCTGTGTTTCATCGTCAATAGGAAGGTCAGAGGGATACAGTAAACCTGAAGTGAAGCATCGGAATCTATAACTAGTGTCACTGGAATGGTTCAAAACATAGTCAGTAAGAAGAGCCAGTCTTCTTGTCCTTAAGTCGGCCTTGTGCCTTTTCTATTTAATTCCGATGCAATTTCTGTGTTTCATCGTCAATAAGAAGGTCCGAGGGATACAGTAAACCTGGAGTGAAGCATCGGAATCTATAACTAGTGTCACAGGAATGGTTCAAAGCATAGACAGTACTTAAGTCGGCATTGTGCCTTTTGTATTTAATTCCGATGCAATTTCTGTGTTTCATCGTCAATTAGAAGGTCCAAGCGAAACAGGAAACCTGAAGTGAAGCATCGGAATCTATAGCTAGTGTCACAGGAATGGTTCAAAACATAGTCAGTAGGAAGAGTCAGTCTTCTTGCCCTTAAGTCGGCATTGTGTCTTATCTATTTAATTCCGATGCAATTTCAGTGTTTCATCGTCAATAATTAGGTCCAAGGGATACAGTAAACCTGGAGTGAAGCATCCGAATCTATAACTAGTGTCAATGAAATGTTCAAAACATAGACAGTAAGAAGAGTCAGTGTTCTTGTACTTAAGTCGGCATTGTGTCTTTTGTATTTAATCCCGGTGCAATCTCTGTGTTTCATCGTCAATAGGAAGGTCAGAGGGATACAGTAAACCTGAAGTGAAGCATCGGAATCTATAACTAGTGTCACTGGAATGGTTCAAAACATAGTCAGTAAGAAGAGTCAGTCTTCTTGTCCTTAAGTCGGCCTTGTGCCTTTTCTATTTAATTCCGATGCAATTTCTGTGTTTCATCGTCAATAAGAAGGTCCGAGGGATACAGTAAACCTGGAGTGAAGCATCGGAATCTATAACTAGTGTCACAGGAATGGTTCAAAACATAGTCATTAGGAAGAGTCAGTCTTCTTGCCCTTAAGTCGGCATTGTGCCTTTGTATTTAATTCCGATTCAATTTCTGTGTTTCATCGTCGATAAGAAGGTCTAAGGGATACAGGAAACCTGAAGTGCAGCATCGAAGTCTACAACTAGTGTCACAGGAATGGTTCAAAACATAGACAGTAAGAAGAGTCAGTCTTCTTGTACTTAAATCGGCATTGTGTCTTTTGTATGTAATTCCGGTGCAATTTCTGTGTTTCATCGTCAATAGGAAGGTCAGAGGGCTACTGAAAACCTGAAGTGAAGCATCGGAATCTATATCTAGTGTCACAGGAATGGTTCAAAACATAGA
This sequence comes from Schistocerca piceifrons, assembly GCF_021461385.2. Taxonomy (NCBI): domain Eukaryota; kingdom Metazoa; phylum Arthropoda; class Insecta; order Orthoptera; family Acrididae; genus Schistocerca; species Schistocerca piceifrons. The sequence goes on along the minus strand of NW_025727860.1, from coordinate 75,467 downwards.
CAGTACTTAAGTCGTCATTGTGCCTTTTGTATTTAATTCCGATGCAATATCTGTGTTTCATCGTCAATAAGAAGGTCCAAGGTATACAGTAAACCTGGAATGAAGCATCGGAATCTATAACTGGTGTCACAGGAATGGTTCAAAACATAGACAGTACTTATGTCGGCTTTGTGCCTTTTGTATTTAATTCCGATGCAATTTCTGTGTTTTATCGTCAATAAGAAGGTCCAAGTGATACAGGAAACCTGAAGTGAAGCATCGAAATCTACAACTAGTGTCACAGGAATGGTTCAAAACATAGTGAGTAAGTAGAGTCAGTCTTCTTGTCCTTAAGTCGGCATTGTGAATTTTGTATTTAATTCCGATGCAATTACTGTGTTTCATCGTCAATAAGAAGGTCCAAGGTATACAGTAAACCTGAAGTGAAGCATCGCAATCTATAACTAGTGTCACAGGAATGGTTCAAACATAGACAGTAAGAAGAGTCAGTCTTCTTGTACTTAAGGCGGCATTGTGCCTTTTGTATTTAATTCCGATGCAATTTCTGTGTTTCATCGTTAATACGAAGGTCCAAGGGATACAGTAAACCTGAAGTAAAGCATCGCAATCTATAACTAGTGTCACAGGAATGGTTCAAATCATAGTCACTAAGAAGAGTCAGTCTTCTTGTACTTAAGTCGGCATTGTGTCTTTTCTATTTAATTCCGATGCAATTTCAGTGTTTCATCGTCAATTAGAAGGTCCAAGGGATACAGTAAACCTGGAGTGTAGCATCGGAATCTATAACTAGTGTCAATGGAATGTTCAAAACATAGACAGTAGGAAGAGTCAGTGGTCTTGTACTTAAGTCGGCTTTGTGTCTTTTGTATTTAAATCCGGTGCTATTTCTGTGTTTCATCGTCAATAAGAAGGTCCAAAGGATACAGTAAACCTGGAGTGAAGCATCGGAATCTATAATTAGTGTCACAGGAGTGGTTCAAAACATAGTCAGTAAAAAGAGTCAGTCTTCTTGTCCTTAAGTCGGCCTTGTGCTTTTGTATTTATTTCCGAAACAACTTTTGTGTTTCATCGTCAATAAGAAGGTCCAAGGGATACAGTAAACCTGGAGTGAAGCATCGGAATCTATAACTAGTGTCAATGGAATGGTTCAAAACATAGACAGTAAGAAGAGTCAGTCTTCTTGTACTTAAGTCGGCATTGTGCTTTTTGTATTTAATTCCGGTGCAATTTCTGTGTTTCATCGTCAATAGGAAGGTCAGAGGGATAGAGTAAACCCGACGTGAAGCATCTAAATCAATATCTAGTGTCACTGGAATGTTTCAAAACATAGTCAGTAAGAAGAGTCAGTCACCTTGTACTTAAGTCAGCCTTGTGCCTTTTCTATTTAATTCCGATGCAATATCTGTGTTTCATCGTCAATAAGAAGGTCCAAGGTATACAGTAAATCTGGAATGAAGCATCGGAATCTATAACTAGTTTTACAGGAATGGTTCAAAACATAGACAGTACTTATGTCGGCATTGTGCCTTTTGTATTTAATTCCGATGCAATTTCTGTGTTTTATCGTCAATAAGAAGGTCCAAGGGATACAGGAAACCTGAAGTGCAGCATCGAAATCTACAACTAGTGTCACAGGAATGGTTCAAATCATAGACAGTAAGAAGAGTCAGTCTTCTTGTACTTAAATCGGCATTGTGTCTTTTGTATTAATTTCCGGTGCAATTTCTGTTTTTCATCGTCAATAGGAAGGTCAGAGGGATACTGAAAACCTGAAGTGAAGCATCGGAATCTATAACTAGTGTCACAGGAATGGTTCAAAACATAGACAGTACTTAAGTCGGCATTGTGCCTTTTGTATTTAATTCCGATGCAATATCTGTGTTTCATAGTCAATAAGAAGGTCCAAGGTATACAGTAAACCTGGAATGAAGCATCGGAATCTATAACTAGTGTCACAGGAATGGTTCAAAACATAGACAGTACTTATGTCGGCTTTCTGCCTTTTGTATTTAATTCCGATGCAATTTCTGTGTTTTATCGTCAATAAGAAGGTCCAAGTGATACAGGAAACCTGAAGTGAAGCATCGAAATCTACAACTAGTGTCACAGGAATGGTTCAAAACATAGTGAGTAAGTAGAGTCAGTCTTCTTGCCCTTAAGTCGGCATTGTGCCTTTTGTATTTAATTCCGATGCAATTTTTGTGTTTCATCGTCAATAAGAAGGTGCAAGGGATACAGTAAACCTGGAGTGAAGCATCGGAATCTGTAACTAGTGTCAATGGAATGGTTCAAAACATAGACAGTAAGAAGAGTCAGTCCTCTTGTACTTAAATCGGCATTGTGTCTTTTGTATTTGATTCGTGTGCAATTTCTGTGTTTCATCGTCAATAGGAAGGTCCGAGGGATACAGTAAACCTAGAGTGAAGCATCGGAATCTAAAACTAGTGTCACATGAATGGTTCAAAACATAGACAGTAAGAAGATACAGTCTTCTTGTACTTATGTCGGCATTGTGAATTTTGTATTTAATTCCGATGCAATTACTGTGTTTCATCGTCAATAAGAAGGTCCAAGGTATACAGTAAACCTGAAGTGAAGCATCGCAATCTATAACCAGTGTCACAGGAATGGTTCAAAACATAGTCAGTAAGAAGAGTCGGTCTTCATGTACTTAAGTCGGCATAGTGCCTTTTTTATTTAATTCTGGTGCAATTTCTGTGTTTCATCATCAATAAGAAGGTCAGATGGATACAGAAAACCCGAACTGAAGCTTCGGAATCTATAACTAGTGTCACAGGAATGGTTCAAAACATGGTCAGTAAGAAGAGTCTGTCGTCTTGTCCTTATGTCGGCATTGTGCCTTTTGTATTTAATTCCGTTGCAATTTCTGTGCTTCATCGTCAATCAGAAGGTCCAAGGGATACAGTAAACGAGGAGTGAAGCATCGGAATCTATAACTAGTGTCACAGGAATGGTTCAAAATATAGACAGTAGGAAGATACAGTCTTCTTGTACGTATGTCGGCCTTGTGCGTTTTCTATTTAATTCCGATGCAATTTCTGTGTTTCATCGTCAATAGGAGGGTCCGAGGGATACAGTAAACCTGGAGTGAAGCATCGGAATCTATAACTAGTGTCACAGGAATGGTTCAAAACATAGACAGTACTTAAGTCGGCATTGTGCCTTTTGTATTTAATTCCGATGCAATTTTTGTGTTTCATCGTCAATAAGAAGGTCCAAGAGATACAGTAAGCCTGGAGTGAAGCATCGGAATCTATAACTAGTGTCAATGGAATGGTTCAAAACATAGACAGTAAGAAGAGTCAGTCTTCTTGTACTTAAGTCGGCATTGTGCCTTTTGTATTTAATTCCGGTGCAATTTCTGTGTTTCATCGTCAATAGGAAGGTCAGAGGGATACAGTAAACATGGAGTGAAGCATCGGAATCTATAACTAGTGTCAATGGAATGGTTCAAAACATAGACAGTAAGAAGAGTCAGTCTTCTTGTACTTAAATCGGCATTGTGTCTTTTGTATTTAATTCGTGTGCAATTTCTGTGTTTCATCGTCAATAGGAAGGTCAGAGGGATACAGTAAACCTGGAGTGAAGCATCGGAATCTATAACTAGTGTCACATGAATGGTTCAAAACATAGAAAGTAAGAAGATACAGTCTTCTTGTACTGATGCCGTCATTGTGAATTTTGTATTTAATTCCGATGCAATTACTGTGTTTCATCGTCAATAAGAAGGTCCAAGGGATACAGTAAACTTGAAGTAAAGCATCGCAATCTATAACCAGTGTCACAGGAATGGTTCAAAGCATAGTCATTGAGAAGAGTCGGTCTTCATGTACTTAAGTCGGCATAGTGCGCTTTTTATTTAATTCTGGTGCAATTTCTGTGTTTCATCATCAATAAGAAGGTCAGATGGATACAGAAAACCTGAACTGTAGCATCGGAATCTATAACTAGTGTCAAAGGAATGGTTCAAAACATGGTCAGTAAGAAGAGTCTGTCTTCTTGTCCTTATGTCGGCATTGTGCCTTTTGTATTTAATTCCGATGCAATTTCTGTGCTTCATCGTCAATCAGAAGGTCCAAGGGATACAGTAAACCTGGTGTGAAGCATCGGAATCTATAACTAGGGTCACAGGAATGGTTCAAAATATAGACAGTAGGAAGATACAGTCTTCTTGTACGTAAGTCGGCATTGTACCTTTTGTATTTAATTCCGATGCAATTTCTGTGATTCATCGCCAATAAGAAGGTCCAAGTGATAGAGTAAACCTGAAGTGAAGCATTGGAATCTATAACTAGTGTCACAGGAATGGTTCAAAACATAGACAGTAAGAAGAGTCAGTCTCCTTGTACTTAAGTCGGCATTGTGCCTTTTGTGTTTAATTCCTATGCAATTTCTGTGTTTCATCGTCAATAAGAAAGTCCAAGGGATACAGTAAACCTGGAGTGAAGTATCGGAATCTATAACTAGTGTCAATAGAAATGGTTCAAATCATAGACAGTAAGAAGAGTCAGACTTCTTGTACTTAAATCGGCATTGTGACTTTTGTATTTAATTCCGGTGAAATTTCTAAGTTTCATCGTCAATAGGAAGATCAGAGGAATACAGAAAACCTGAAGTGAAGCATCGCAATCTATAACTAGTGTCACTGGAATGGTTCAAAACATAGTCAGTAAGAAGAGTCAGTCTTCTTGTTCTTAAGTCGGCCTTGTGACTTTTCTATTTAATTCCGATGCAATTTCTGTGTTTCATCGTCAATAAGTGGGTCCGAGGGATACATTAAACCTGGAGTGAAGCATCTGAAACTATAATTAGTGTCACAGGAATGGTTCAAAACATAGACAGTACTTAAGTCGGCATTGTGCCTTTTGTATTTAATTCCGATGCAATTTCTGTGTTTCATCGTCAATTAGAAGGTCCAAGCGAAACAGGAAACCTGAGGTGAAGCATCGGAATCTATAGCTAGTGTCACAGGAATGGTTCAAAACATAGTCAGTAGGAAGAGTCAGTCTTCTTGCCCTTAAGTCGGCATTGTGTCTTTTCTATTTAATTCCGATGCAATTTCAGTGTTTCATCGTCAATAATTAGGTCCAAGGGATACAGTAAACCTGGAGTGAAGCATCCGAATCTATAACTAGTGTCAATGAAATGTTAAAAACATAGACAGTAAGAAGAGTCAGTGTTCTTGTACTTAAGTCGGCATTGTGTCTTTTGTATTTAATCCCGGTGCAATCTCTGTGTTTCATCGTCAATAGGAAGGTCAGAGGGATACAGTAAACCTGAAGTGAAGCATCGGAATCTATAACTAGTGTCACTGGAATGGTTCAAAACATAGTCAGTAAGAAGAGTCAGTCTTCTTGTCCTTAAGACGGCCTTGTGCCTTTTCTATTTAATTCCGATGCAATTTCTGTTTCATCGTCAATAAGAAGGTCCGAGGGATACAGTAAACCTGGAGTGAAGCATCGGAATCTATAACTAGTGTCAAAGGAATGGTTCAAAACATAGTCAGTAGGAAGAGTCAGTCTTCTTGCCCTTAAGTCGGCATTGTGCCTTTGTACTTAATTCCGATTCAATTTCTGTGTTTCATCGTCAATAAGAAGGTCCAAGGGATACAGGAAACCTGAAGTGCAGCATCGAAATCTACAACTAGTGTCACAGGAATGGTTCAAAACATAGACAGTAAGAAGAGTCAGTCTTGTTGTACTTAAATCGGCATTGTGTCTTTTGTATTTAATTCCGGTGCAATTTCTGTGTTTCATCGTCAATAGGAAGGTCAGAGGGACACTGAAAACCTGAAGTGAAGCATCGGAATCTATAACTAGTGTCACTGGAATGGTTCAAAACATAGACAGTACTTAAGTCGGCATTGTGCCTTTTGTATTTAATTCCGATGCAATATCTGTGTTTCATCGTCAATAAGAAGGTCCAAGGTATACAGTAAACCTGGAATGAAGCATCGGAATCTATAACTAGTGTCACAGGAATGGTTCAAAACATAGACAGTACTTATGTCGGCTTTGTGCCTTTTGTATTTAATTCCGATGCAATTTCTGTGTTTTATCGTCAATAAGAAGGTCCAAGTGATACAGGAAACCTGAAGTGAAGCATCGAAATCTACAACTAGTGTCACAGGAATGGTTCAAAACATAGTGAGTAAGTAGAGTCAGTCTTCTTGTCCTTAAGTCGGCATTGTGCCTTTTGTATTTAATTCCGATGCAATTTCTGTGTTTCATCGTCAACAAGAAGGTGCAAGGGATACAGGAAACCTGGAGTGAAGCATCGGAATCTGTAACTAGTGTCAATGGAATGGTTCAAAACATAGACAGTAAGAAGAGTCAGTCCTCTTGTACTTAAATCGGCATTGTGTCTTTTGTATTTGATTCGTGTGCAATTTCTGTGTTTCATCGTCAATAGGAAGGTCAGAGGGATACAGTAAACCTGGAGTGAAGCATCGGAATCTAAAACTAGTGTCACATGAATGGTTCAAAACATAGACAGTAAGAACATACAGTCTTCTTGGACTTATGTCGGCATTGTGAATTTTGTATTTAATTCCGATGCAATTACTGTGTTTCATCGTCAATAAGAAGGTCCAAGGTATACAGTAAACCTGAAGTGAAGCATCGCAATCTATAACCAGTGTCACAGGAATGGTTCAAAACATAGTCAGTAAGAAGAGTCGGTCTTCATGTTCTTAAGTCGGCATTGTGCCTTTTTTATTTAATTCTGGTGCAATTTCTGTGTTTCATCATCAATAAGACGGTCAGATGGATACAGAAAACCTGAACTGAAGCATCGGAATCTATAACTAGTGTCACAGGAATGGTTCAAAACATGGTCAGTAAGAAGAGTCTGTCGTCTTGTCCTTATGTCGGCATTGTGCCTTTTGTATTTAATTCCGATGCAATTTCTGTGCTTCATCGTCAATCAGAAGGTCCAAGGGATACAGTAAACCTGGAGTGAAGCATCGGAATCTATAACTAGTGTCACAGGAATGGTTCAAAATATAGACAGTAAGAAGATACAGTCTTCTTGTACGTAAGTCGGCATTGTCCCTTTTGTATTTAATTCCGATGCAATTTCTGTGATTCATCGCCAATAAGAAGGTTCAAGTGATAGAGTAAACCTGAAGTGAAGCATTGGAATCTATAACTAGTGTCACAGGAATGGTTCAAAACATAGACAGTAAGAAGAGTCAGTCTCCATGTCCTTAAGTCGGCATTGTGCCTTTTGTATTTAATTCCGATGCAATTTCTGTGTTTCATCGAAAATAAGAATGTCAGAGCGATTCAGTAACCCTGAAGTGAAGCATCGGAATCTATAACTAGTGTCACAGAAATGGTTCAAAACATTGTCAGTAAGAAGAGTCAGTCTTCTTGTACTTGAGTCGGCATTGTGCCTTTTGTATTAAATTCCGATGCAATTTCTGTGTTTCATCGTCAATAAGAAGGTCCAAGGGATACAGTAAACCTGAAGTGAAGCATCGGAATCTATAACTAGTGTCACAGAAATGGTTCAAACATAGACAGTAAGAAGAGTCAGTCTTCTTGTACTTAAGTCGGCATTGTGCCTTTTGTATTTAATTCCGATGCAATATCTGTGTTTCATCGTTAATACGAAGGTCCAAGGGATACAGTAAACCTGAAGTAAAGCATCGCAATCTATAACTAGTGTCACAGGAATGGTTCAAATCATAGTCACTAAGAAGAGTCAGTCTTCTTGTACTTAAGTCGGCATTGTGTCTTTTCTATTTAATTCCGATGCAATTTCAGTGTTTCATCGTCAATAAGAAGGTCCAAGGGATACAGTAAACCTGGAGTGTAGCATCGGAATCTATAACTAGTGTCAATGGAATGTTCAAAACATAGACAGTAGGAAGAGTCAGTGTTCTTGTACTTAAGTCGGCTTTGTGTCTTTTGTATTTAAATCCGGTGCAATTTCTGTGTTTCATCGGCAATAAGAAGGTCTAAAGGATACAGTAAACCTGGAGTGAAGCATCGGAATCTATAATTAGTGTCACAGGAGTGGTTCAAAACATTGTCAGTAAAAAGAGTCAGTCTTCTTGTCCTTAAGTCGGCCTTGTGCTTTTGTATTTATTTCCGAAACAATTTTTGTGTTTCATCGTCAATAAGAAGGTCCAAGGGATACAGTAAACCTGGAGTGAAGCATCGGAATCTATAACTAGTGTCAATGGAATGGTTCAAAACATAGACAGTAAGAAGAGTCAGTCTTCTTGTACTTAAGTCGGCATTGTGCTTTTTGTATTTAATTCCGGTGCAATTTCTGTGTTTCATCGTCAATAGGAAGGTCAGAGGGATAGAGTAAACCTGACGTGAAGCATCTAAATCAATATCTAGTGTCACTGGAATGTTTCAAAACAAAGTCAGTAAGAAGAGTCAGTCACCTTGTACTTAAGTCAGCCTTGTGCCTTTTCTATTTAATTCCGATGCAATATCTGTGTTTCATCGTCAATAAGAAGGTCCAAGGTATACAGTAAACCTGGAATGAAGCATCGGAATCTATAACTAGTTTTACAGGAATGGTTCAAAACTTAGACAGTACTTATGTCGGCATTGTGCCTTTTGTATTTAATTCCGATGCAATTTCTGTGTTTTATCGTCAATAAGAAGGTCCAAGGGATACAGGAAACCTGAAGTGCAGCATCGAAATCTACAACTAGTGTCACAGGAATGGTTCAAAACATAGACAGTAAGAAGAGTCAGTCTTCTTGTACTTAAATCGGCATTGTGTCTTTTGTATTTAATTCCGGTGCAATTTCTGTGTTTCATCGTCAATAGGAAGGTCAGAGGGATACTGAAAACCTGAAGTGAAGCATCGGAATCTATAACTAGTGTCACAGGAATGGTTCAAAACATAGACAGTACTTAAGTCGGCATTGTGCCTTTTGTATTTAATTCCGATGCAATATCTGTGTTTCATCGTCAATAAGAAGGTCCAAAGTATACAGTAAACCTGGAATGAAGCATCGGAATCTATAACTAGTGTCACAGGAATGGTTCAAAACATAGACAGTACTTATGTCGGCTTTGTGCCTTTTGTATTTAATTCCGATGCAATTTCTGTGTTTTATCGTCAATAAGAAGGTCCAAGTGACACAGGAAACCAGAAGTGAAGCATCGAAATCTACAACTAGTGTCACAGGAATGGTTCAAACTATAGTGAGTAAGTAGAGTCAGTCTTCTTGTCCTTAAGTCGGCATTGTGCCTTTTGTATTTAATTCCGATGCAATTTCTGTGTTTCATCGTCAATAAGAAGGTGCAAGGGATACAGTAAACCTGGAGTGAAGCATCGGAATCTGTAACTAGTGTCAATGGAATGGTTCAAAACATAGACAGTAAGATGTGTCAGTCTTCTTGTACTTAAATCGGCATTGTGTCTTTTGTATTTGATTCGTGTGCAATATCTGTGTTTCATCGTCAGTAGGAAGGTCAGAGGGATACAGTAAACCTAGAGTGAAGCATCGGAATCTAAAACTAGTGTCACATGAATGGTTCAAAACATAGACAGTAAGAAGATACAGTCTTCTTGTACTTATGTCGGCATTGTGAATTTTGTATTTAATTCCGATGCAATTACTGTGTTTCATCGTCAATAAGAAGGTCCAAGGTATACAGTAAACCTGAAGTGAAGCATCGCAATCTATAACCAGTGTCACAGGAATGGTTCAAAACATAGTCAGTAAGAAGAGTCGGTCTTCATGTACTTAAGTCGGCATAGTGCCTTTTTTATTTAATTCTGGTGCAATTTCTGTGTTTCATCATCAATAAGAAGGTCAGATGGATACAGAAAACCTGAACTGAAGCATCGGAATCTATAACTAGTGTCACAGGAATGGTTCAAAATATAGACAGTAAGAAGATACAGTCTTCTTGGACGTAAGTCGGCCTTGTGCCTTTTCTATTTAATTCCGATGCAATTTCTGTGTTTCATCGTCAATAGGAGGGTCCGAGGGATAAGGTAAACCTGGAGTGAAGCATCGGAATCTATAACTAGTTCACAGGAATGGTTCAAAACATAGACAGTACTTAAGTCGGGTTTGTGCCTTTTGTATTTAATTCCGAAGCAATTTTTGTGTATCATCGTCAATAAGAAGGTCCAAGGGACACAGTAAACCTCGAGTGAAGCATCGGAATCTATAACTAGTGTCACAGGAATGGTTCAAAACATAGACAGTACTTAGGTCGGTTTTGTGCCTTTTGTATTTAATTCCGAAGCAATTTTTGTGTTTCATCGTCAATAAGAAGGTCCAAGGGATACAGTAAGCCTGGAGTGAAGCATCGGAATCTATAACTAGTGTCAATGGAATGGATCAAAACATAGACAGTAAGAAGAGTCAGTCTTCTTGTACTTAAGTCGGCATTGTGCCTTTTGTATTTAATTCCGGTGCAATTTCTGTGTTTCATCGTCAATAGGAAGGTCAGAGGGATACAGTAAACCTGAAGTAAAGCATCTAAGTCTATATCTAGTGTCACTGGAATGTTTCAAAACATAGTCAGTAAGAAGAGTCAGTCATCTTGCTCTTAAGTCAGCCTTGTGCCTTTTCTATTTAATTCCGATGCAATATCTGTGTTTCATCGTCAATAAGAAGGTCCAAGGTATACAGTAAACCTGGAATGAAGCATCGGAATCTATAACTAGTGTCACAGGAATGGTTCAAAACATAGACAGTACTTATGTCGGCTTTGTGCCTTTTGTATTTAATTTCGATGCAATTTCTGTGTTTTATCGTCAATAAGAAGGTCCAAGGGATACAGGAAACCTGAAGTGAAGCATCGAAATCTACAACTAGCGTCACAGGAATGGTTCAAAACATAGTCAGTAAGAAGAGTCAGTCTTCTTGTCTTAAGTCGGCATTGTGCCTTTTGTATTTAATTCCGATGCAATTTCTGTGTTTCATCGTCAATAAGAAGGTGCAAGGGATACAGTAAACCTGGAGTGAAGCATCGGAATCTATAACTAGTGTCAATGGAATGGTTCAAAACATAGACAGTAAGAAGAGTCAGTCTTCTTGTACTTAGATCGGCATTGTGTCTTTTGTATTTAATTCGTGTGCAATTTCTGTGTTTCATCGTCAATAGGAAGGTCAGAGGGATACAGTAAACCTGGAGTGAAGCATCGGAATCTATAACTAGTGTCACATGAATGGTTCAAAACATAGAAAGTAAGAAGATACAGTCTTCTTGTACTGATGTCGTCACTGTGAATTTTGTATTTAATTCCAATGCAATTACTGTGTTTCATCGTCAATAAGAAGGTCCAAGGGATACAGTAAACCTGAAGTGAAGCATCGCAATCTATTACCAGTGTCACAGGAATGGTTCAAAGCATAGTCATTGAGAAGAGTCGGTCTTCATGTACTTACGTCGGCATAGTGCCCTTTTTATTTAATTCTGGTGCAATGTCTGTGTTTCATCATCAATAAGAAGGTCAGATGGATACAGAAAACCTGAACTGTAGCATCGGAATCTATAACTAGTGTCAAAGGAATGGTTCAAAACATGGTCAGTAAGAAGAGTCTGTCTTCTTGTCCTTATGTCGGCATTGTGCCTTTTGTATTTAATTCCGATGCATTTTCTGTGCTTCATCGTCAATCAGAAGGTCCAAGGGATGCTGTAAACCTGGTGTGAAGCATCGGAATCTATAACTAGTGTCACAGGAATGGTTCAAAATATAGACAGTGGGAAGATACAGTCTTCTTGTACGTAAGTCGGCATTGTACCTTTTGTATTTAATTCCGATGCAATTTCTGTGATTCATCGCCAATAAGAAGGTCCAAGTGGTAGAGTAAACTTGAAGTGAAGCATTGGAATCTATAACTAGTGTCACAGGAATGGTTCAAAACATAGACAGTAAGAAGAGTCAGTCTCCTTGTACTTAAGTCGGCATTGTGCCTTTTGTGTTTAATTCCGATGCAATTTCTGTGTTTCATCGTCAATAAGAAAGTCCAAGGGATACAGTAAACCTGGAGTTAAGTATCGGAATCTATAACTAGCGTCAATGGAAATGGTTCAAAACATAGACAGTAAGAAGAGTCAGACTTCTTGTACTTAAATCGGCATTGTGTCTTTTGTATTTAATTCCGGTGAAATTTCTAAGTTTCATCGTCAATAGGAAGATCAGAGGAATACAGAAAACCTGAAGTGAAGCATCGGAATCTATAACTAGTGTCACTGGAATGGTTCAAAACATAGTCAGTAAGAAGAGTCAGTCTTCTTGTTCTTAAGTCGGCCTTGTGCCTTTTCTATTTAATTCCGATGCAATTTCTGTGTTTCATCGTCAATAAGAGGGTCCGAGGGATACAGTAAACCTGGAGTGAAGCATCGGAATCTATAACTAGTGTCAATGGAATGGTTCAAAACATAGACAGTAAGAAGAGTCAGTCTTCTTGTACTTAGATCGGCATTGTGTCTTTTGTATTTAATTCGTGTGCATTTTCTGTGTTTCATCGTCAATAGGAAGGTCAGAGGGATACAGTAAACCTGGAGTGAAGCATCGGAATCTATAACTAGTGTCACATGAATGGTTCAAAACATAGAAAGTAAGAAGATACAGTCTTCTTGTACTGATGTCGTCACTGTGAATTTTGTATTTAATTCCGATGCAATTACTGTGTTTCATCGTCAATAAGAAGGTCCAAGGGATACAGTAAACCTGAAGTGAAGCATCGCAATCTATAACCAGTGTCACAGGAATGGTTCAAAGCATAGTCATTGAGAAGAGTCGGTCTTCATGTACTTACGTCGGCATAGTGCCCTTTTTATTTAATTCTGGTGCAATGTCTGTGTTTCATCATGAATAAGAAGGTCAGATGGATACAGAAAACCTGAACTGTAGCATCGGAATCTATAACTAGTGTCAAAGGAATGGTTCAAAACATGGTCAGTAAGAAGTGTCTGTCTTCTTGTCCTTATGTCGGCATTGTGCCTTTTGTATTTAATTCCGATGCATTTTCTGTGCTTCATCGTCAATCAGAAGGTCCAAGGGATACAGTAAACCTGGTGTGAAGCATCGGAATCTATAACTAGTGTCACAGGAATGGTTCAAAATATAGACAGTAGGAAGATACAGTCTTCTTGTACGTAAGTCGGCATTGTACCTTTTGTATTTAATTCCGATGCAATTTCTGTGATTCATCGCCAATAAGAAGGTCCAAGTGGTAGAGTAAACTTGAAGTGAAGCATTGGAATCTATAACTAGTGTCACAGGAATGGTTCAAAACATAGACAGTAAGAAGAGTCAGTCTCCTTGTACTTAAGTCGGCATTGTGCCTTTTGTGTTTAATTCCGATGCAATTTCTGTGTTTCATCGTCAATAAGAAAGTCCAAGGGATACAGTAAACCTGGAGTGAAGTATCGGAATCTATAACTAGCGTCAATGGAAATGGTTCAAAACATAGACAGTAAGAAGAGTCAGACTTCTTGTACTTAAATCGGCATTGTGTCTTTTGTATTTAATTCCGGTGAAATTTCTAAGTTTCATCGTCAATAGGAAGATCAGAGGAATACAGAAAACCTGAAGTGAAGCATCGGAATTTATTACTAGTGTCACTGGAATGGTTCAAAACATAGTCAGTAAGAAGAGTCAGTCTCCTTGTACTGAAGACGGCATTGTGAGTTTTGTATTTAATTCCGATGCAATTTCTGTGTTTCATCGAAAATAAGAAGGTCAGAGCGATTCAGTAACCCTTGTCAGTAAGAAGAGTCAGCCTTCTTGTACTTGAGTCGGCATTGTGCCTTTTGTATTAAATTCCGATGCAATTTCTGTGTTTCATAGTCAATAAGAAGGTCCAAGGGATACAGTAAACCTGAAGTGAAGCATCGGAATCTATAACTAGTGTCACAGGAATGGTTCAAACGTAGACAGTAAGAAGAGTCAGTCTTCTTGTACTTAAGTCGGCATTGTGCCATTTCTATTTAATTCCGGTGCAATTTCTGTGTTTCATCGTCAATGAGAAGGTCAGAGGGATACAGTAAACCTGAAGTGAAACATCGGAATCTAGAACTAGTGTCACAGGAATGGTTTAAAACATAGTCAGTAAGAAGAGTCAGTCTTTTTGTACTTAAGTCGGCATTGTGCCTTTTATATTTAATTCCGATGTAATTTCTGTGTTTCATCGTCAATAAGAAGCTCCAAATGATACAGTAAACCTAAAGTGAAGCATCGGAAACGCTAACTAGTGTCACAGGAATGGTTCAAAACATAGACAGTAAGAAGAGTCAGTCCTCCTGTACTTAAGTCGGTATTGTGCCTTTTGTATTTAATACCGATGGAATTTATGTGTTTCATCGTCAATATGGTCAGAGGGATACAGTAAACCTGAAGTGAAGCATCGGAATCTAAAACTAGTGTCACAGGAATGGGTAAAAACATAGACAGTGGGAAGAGTCAGTCTTCTTGTACTTAAGTCGGCATTGTGCCTTTTGTATTTAATTCCGGTGCAATTTCTGTGTTTCATCGTCAATAAGAAGGTCAGAGGGATACTGTAAACCTGAAGTGAAGCATCGGAATCTATAACTATTGTCACAGGAATGGTTCAAATCATAGTCAGTAAGAAGAGTCAGTCTTCTTGTCCTTACGTCGGCATTGTGCCTTTTGTATTTAATTCCGATGCAATATCTGTGTTTCATTGTCAATAAGAGGGTCCAAGGGATACAGTAAACCTGAAGTGAAGCATCGGAATCTATAACTAGTGTCACAGGAATGGTTCAAAACATAGACAGTAGGAAGATACAGTCTTCTTGTCCTTATGTCGGCATTGTGCCTTTTGTATTTAATTCCGATGCATTTTCTGAGCTTCATCGTCAATCAGAAGGTCCAAGGGATACTGTAAACCTGGTGTGAAGCATCGGAATCTATAACTAGTGTCACAGGAATGGTTCAAAATATAGACAGTGGGAAGATACAGTCTTCTTGTACGTAAGTCGGCATTGTACCTTTTGTATTTAATTCCGATGCAATTTCTGTGATTCATCGCCAATAAGAAGGTCCAAGTGGTAGAGTAAACTTGAAGTGAAGCAACGAAATCTATAACTAGTGTCACAGGAATGGTTCAAAACATAGACAGTAAGAAGAGTCAGTCTCCTTGTACTTAAGTCGGCATTGTGCCTTTTGTGTTTAATTCCGATGCAATTTCTGTGTTTCATCGTCAATAAGAAAGTCCAAGGGATACAGTAAACCTGGAGTTAAGTATCGGAATCTATAACTAGCGTCAATGGAAATGGTTCAAAACATAGACAGTAAGAAGAGTCAGACTTCTTGTACTTAAATCGGCATTGTGTCTTTTGTATTTAATTCCGGTGAAATTTCTAAGTTTCATCGTCAATAGGAAGATCAGAGGAATACAGAAAACCTGAAGTGAAGCATCGGAATCTATAACTAGTGTCACTGGAATGGTTCAAAACATAGTCAGTAAGAAGAGTCAGTCTTCTTGTTCTTAAGTCGGCCTTGTGCCTTTTCTATTTAATTCCGATGCAATTTCTGTGTTTCATCGTCAATAAGAGGGTCCGAGGGATACAGTAAACCTGGAGTGAAGCATCGGAATCTATAACTAGTGTCAATGGAATGGTTCAAAACATAGACAGTAAGAAGAGTCAGTCTTCTTGTACTTAGATCGGCATTGTGTCTTTTGTATTTAATTCGTGTGCAATTTCTGTGTTTCATCGTCAATAGGAATGTCAGAGGGATACAGTAAACCTGGAGTGAAGCATCGGAATCTATAACTAGTGTCACATGAATGGTTCAAAACATAGAAAGTAAGAAGATACAGTCTTCTTGTACTGATGTCGTCACTGTGAATTTTGTATTTAATTCCGATGCAATTACTGTGTTTCATCGTCAGTAAGAAGGTCCAAGGGATACAGTAAACCTAAAGTGAAGCATCGCAATCTATAACCAGTGTCACAGGAATGGTTCAAAGCATAGTCATTGAGAAGAGTCGGTCTTCATGTACTTACGTCGGCATAGTGCCCTTTTTATTTAATTCTGGTGCAATGTCTGTGTTTCATCATCAATAAGAAGGTCAGATGGATACAGAAAACCTGAACTGTAGCATCGGAATCTATAACTAGTGTCAAAGGAATGGTTCACAACATGGTCAGTAAGAAGTGTCTGTCTTCTTGTCCTTATGTCGGCATTGTGCCTTTTGTATTTAATTCCGATGCATTTTCTGTGCTTCATCGTCAATCAGAAGGTCCAAGGGATACAGTAAACCTGGTGTGAAGCATCGGAATCTATAACTAGTGTCACAGGAATGGTTCAAAATATAGACAGTAGGAAGATACAGTCTTCTTGTACGTAAGTCGGCATTGTACCTTTTGTATTTAATTCCGATGCAATTTCTGTGATTCATCGCCAATAAGAAGGTCCAAGTGGTAGAGTAAACTTGAAGTGAAGCATTGGAATCTATAACTAGTGTCACAGGAATGGTTCAAAACATAGACAGTAAGAAGAGTCAGTCTCCTTGTACTTAAGTCGGCATTGTGCCTTTTGTGTTTAATTCCGATGCAATTTCTGTGTTTCATCGTCAATAAGAAAGTCCAAGGGATACAGTAAACCTGGAGTGAAGTATCGGAATCTATAACTAGCGTCAATGGAAATGGTTCAAAACATAGACAGTAAGAAGAGTCAGATTTCTTGTACTTAAATCGGCATTGTGTCTTTTGTATTTAATTCCGGTGAAATTTCTAAGTTTCATCGTCAATAGGAAGATCAGAGGAATACAGAAAACCTGAAGTGAAGCATCGGAATCTATTACTAGTGTCACTGGAATGGTTCAAAACATAGTCAGTAAGAAGAGTCAGTCTCCTTGTACTTAAGACGGCATTGTGAGTTTTGTATTTAATTCCGATGCAATTTCTGTGTTTCATCGAAAATAAGAAGGTCAGAGCGATTCAGTAACCCTTGTCAGTAAGAAGAGTCAGCCTTCTTGTACTTGAGTCGGCATTGTGCCTTTTGTATTAAATTCCGATGCAATTTCTGTGTTTCATAGTCAATAAGAAGGTCCAAGGGATACAGTAAACCTGAAGTGAAGCATCGGAATCTATAACTAGTGTCACAGGAATGGTTCAAACGTAGACAGTAAGAAGAGTCAGTCTTCTTGTACTTAAGTCGGCATTGTGCCATTTCTATTTAATTCTGGTGCAATTTCTGTGTTTCATCGTCAATGAGAAGGTCAGAGGGATACAGTAAACCTGAAGTGAAACATCGGAATCTAGAACTAGTGTCACAGGAATGGTTTAAAACATAGTCAGTAAGAAGAGTCAGTCTTTTTGTACTTAAGTCGGCATTGTGCCTTTTATATTTAATTCCGATGTAATTTCTGTGTTTCATCGTCAATAAGAAGCTCCAAATGATACAGTAAACCTAAAGTGAAGCATCGGAAACGCTAACTAGTGTCACAGGAATGGTTCAAAACATAGACAGTAAGAAGAGTCAGTCCTCCTGTACTTAAGTCGGTATTGTGCCTTTTGTATTTAATACCGATGGAATTTATGTGTTTCATCGTCAATATGGTCAGAGGGATACAGTAAACCTGAAGTGAAGCATCGGAATCTAAAACTAGTGTCACAGGAATGGGTAAAAACATAGACAGTGGGAAGAGTCAGTCTTCTTGTACTTAAGTCGGCATTGTGCCTTTTGTATTTAATTCCGGTGCAATTTCTGTGTTTCATCGTCAATAAGAAGGTCAGAGGGATACTGTAAACCTGAAGTGAAGCATCGGAATCTATAACTATTGTCACAGGAATGGTTCAAATCATAGTCAGTAAGAAGAGTCAGTCTTCTTGTCCTTACGTCGGCATTGTGCCTTTTGTATTTAATTCCGATGCAATATCTGTGTTTCATTGTCAATAAGAGGGTCCAAGGGATACAGTAAACCTGAAGTGAAGCATCGGAATCTATAACTAGTGTCACAGGAATGGTTCAAAACATAGACAGTAGGAAGATACAGTCTTCTTGTACTTAAGTCGGCATTGTGCCATTTGTATTTCATTCCGATGCAATTTCCGTGTTTCATCGTCAATACAAAGGTCAGAGGGATACAGTAAACCTGAAGTGAAGCATCGGAATCTATAACTAGTGTCACTGGAATGGTTCAAATCATAGTCAGTAAGAAGAGTCAGTCTTCTTGTCCTTAAGTCGGCATTGTGCCCTTTGAATTTATTTCCGATGCAATTTCTGTGTTTCATCGTCAATTAGAAGTTCCGAGGGATACAGTAAACCTGGAGTGAAGCAACGAAATCTATAACTAGTGTCACAGGAATGGTTCAAAACATAGTCAGTAAGAAGAGTCAGTTTTCTTGTACTTAAGTCGGCATTGTGCCTTTTGTATTTAATTAGGATGCAATGTCTGTGTTTCATCGTCAATAAGAATCACCAGGGGATACAGGATACCTGAAGTCAAGCATCGGAATCTAAAACTAGTGTAACAGGATTGGTTCAAAACATAGTCAGTAGGAAGTGTCGGTCTTCTTGCCCTTAAGTTGGCATTGTGCCATTGTATTTAATTCCGATGCAATTTCTGTGTTTCATCGTCAATACGAAGGTCCAAGGGATACAGTAAGCCTGGAGTGAAGCATCGGAATCTATAACTAGTGTCAATGGAATGGTTCAAAACATAGACAGTAAGAAGAGTCAGTCTTCTTGTACTTAAGTCGCCATTGTTCCATTTGTATTTAATTCCGGTGCAATTTCTGTGTTTCATCGTCAATAGGAAGGTCAGAGGGATACAGTAAACCTGAAGTAAAGCATCTAAATCTATATCTAGTGTCACTGGAATGTTTCAAAACATAGTCAGTAAGAAGTGTCAGTCATCTTGCCCTTAAGTCAGCCTTGTGATTTTCTATTTAATTCCGATGCAATATCTGAGTTTGATCGTCAATAAGAAGGTCCAAGGTATACAGTAAACCTGCAATGAAGCATCGGAATCTATAACTAGTGTCACAGGAATGGTTCAAAACATAGACAGTACTTATGTCGGCCTTGTGCCTTTTGTATTTAATTCCGATGCAATTTCTGTGTTTTATCGTCAATAAGAAGGTCCAAGGGATACAGGAAACCTGAAGTGAAGCATCGAAATCTACAACTAGTGTCACAGGAATGGTTCAAAACATAGTCAGTAAGAAGAGTCAGTCTTCTTGTTCTTTAGTCGGCATTGTGCCATTTGTATTTAATTCCGATGCAATTTCTGTGTTTCATCGTCAATAAGAAGGTGCAAGGGATACAGTAAACCTGGAGTGAAGCATCGGAATCTATAACTAGTGTCAATGGAATGATTCAAAGCATAGACAGTAAGAAGAGTCAGTCTTCTTGTACTTAAATCGGCATTGTGTCTTTTGTATTTAATTCGTGTGCAATTTCTGTGTTTCATCGTCAATAGGAAGGTCAGAGGGATACAGTAAACCTGGAGTGAAGCATCGGAATCTATAACTAGTGTCACAGGAATGGTTCAAAATATAGACAGTAGGAAGATACAGTCTTCTTGTACGTAAGTCGGCATTGTCCCTTTTGTATTTAATTCCGATGCAATTTCTGTGATTCATCGCCAATAAGAAGGTCCA
This sequence comes from Schistocerca piceifrons, assembly GCF_021461385.2. Taxonomy (NCBI): domain Eukaryota; kingdom Metazoa; phylum Arthropoda; class Insecta; order Orthoptera; family Acrididae; genus Schistocerca; species Schistocerca piceifrons. The sequence goes on along the minus strand of NW_025727860.1, from coordinate 55,872 downwards.
AGTGATAGAGTAAACCTGAAGTGAAGCATTGGAATCTATAACTAGTGTCACAGGAATGGTTCAAAACATAGACAGTAAGAAGAGTCAGTCTCGTTGTACTTAAGTCGGCATTGTGCCTTTCGTATTTAATTCCGATGCAATTTCTGTGTTTCATCGAAAATAAGAAGGTCAGAGCGATTCAGTAACCCTGAAGTGAAGCATCGGAATCTATAACTAGTGTCACAGATATGGTTCAAAACATTGTCAGTAAGAAGAGTCAGCCTTCTTGTACTTGAGTCGGCATTGTGCCTTTTGTATTAAATTCCGATGCAATTTGTGTGTTTCATAGTCAATAAGAAGGTCCAAGGGATACAGTAAACCTGAAGTGAAGCATCGGAATCTATAACTAGTGTCACAGGAATGGTTCAAAACATAGACAGTAAGAAGAGTCAGTCTTCTTGTACTTAAGTCGGCATTGTGCCTTTTCTATTTAATTCCGGTGCAATTTCTGTGTTTCATCGTCAATGAAAAGGTCAGAGGGATACAGTAAACCTGAAGTGAAGCATCGGAATCTAGATCTACTATCACAGGAATGGTTCAAAGCATAGTCAGTAAGAAGAGTCAGTCTTTTTGTACTTAAGTCGGCATTGTGCCTTTTATATTTAATTCCGATGTAATTTCTGTGTTTCATCGTCAATAAGAAGTTCCAAATGATACAGTAAACCTAAAGTGAAGCATCGGAAACGCTAACTAGTGTCACAGGAATGGTTCAAAACATAGACAGTAAGAAGAGTCAGTCCTCCTGTACTTAAGTCGGTATTGTGCCTTTTGTATTTAATTCCGATGCAATTTCTGTGTTTCATAGTCAATATGGTCAGAGGGATACAGTAAACCTGAAGTGAAGCATCGGAACCTAAAACTAGTGTCACAGGAATGGGTAAAAACATAGACAGTGGGAAGAGTCAGTCTTCTTGTACTTAAGTCGGCATTTCGCCTTTTGTATTTAATTCCGATGCAATTTCAGTGTTTCATCGTCAATAAGAAGGTCCAAGGGATACAGTAAACCTGGAGTGAACCATCGGAATCTATAACTAATGTCAATGGAATGGTTCAAAACATAGACAGTAAGAAGAGTCAGTCTTCTTGTACTTAAGTCGGCATTGTGCCTTTTGTATTTAATTCCGGTGCAATTTCTGTGTTTCATCGTCAATAAGAAGGTCAGAGGGATACTGTAAACCTGAAGTGAAGCATCGGAATCTATACCTATTGTCACAGGAATGGTTCAAATCATAGTCAGTAAGAAGAGTCAGTCTTCTTGTCCTTACGTCGGCATTGTGCCTTTTGTATTTAATTCCGATGCAATATCTGTGTTTCATTGTCAATAAGAGGGTCCAAGGGATACAGTAAACCTGAAGTGAAGCATCGGAATCTATAACTGGTGTCACAGGAATGGTTCAAAACATAGACAGTAGGAAGATACAGTCTTCTTGTACTTAAGTCGGCATTGTGCCATTTGTATTTCATTCCGATGCAATTTCTGTGTTTCATCGTCAATACAAAGGTCAGAGGGATACAGTAAACCTGAAGTGAAGCATCGGAATCTATAACTAGTGTCACTGGAATGGTTCAAATCATAGTCAGTAAGAAGAGTCAGTCTTCTTGTACTTAAGTCGGCATTGTGCCTTTTGTATTTAATTAGGATGCAATTTCTGTGTTTCATCGTCAATAAGAAGTTCCAGGGGATACAGGATACCTGAAGTGAAGCATCGGAATCTAAAACTAGTGTCACAGGAATGGTTCAAGACATAGTCAGTAGGAAGTGTCGGTCTTCTTGCCCTTAAGTTGGCATTGTGCCATTGTATTTAATTCCGATGCAATTTCTGTGTTTCATCGTCAATAAGAAGGTCCAAGGGATACAGTAAACCTGGAGTGAAGCATCGGAATCTATAACTAGTGTCACAGGAATGGTTCAAAGCATTGTCAGTAAGAAGAGTCAGTCTTCTTGTCCTTAAGTCGGCATTGTGATTTTGTATTTAATTCCGATGCAATTTTTGTGTTTCATCGTCAATAAGAAGGTCCAAGGGATACAGTAAACCTGGAGTGAAGCATCGGAATATATAACTAGTGTCAATGGAATGGTTTAAAGCATAGACAGTAAGAAGAGTCAGTCTTCTTGTACTTAAGTCGGCATTGTGCCATTTGTATTTAATTCCGGTGCAATTTCTGTGTTTCATCGTCAATAGGAAGGTCAGAGGGATACAGTATACCTGAAGTGAAGCATCTAAATCTATAACTAGTGTCACTGGAATGGATCAAAGCATAGCCAGTAAGAAGAGGCAGTCTTCTTACCCTTATATCAGCCTTGTGCCTTTTCTACTTAATTCCGATGCAATATCTGTGTTTCATCGTCAATAAGAAGGTTCAAGTTATACAGTAAACCTGGAATGAAGCATCGGAATCTATAACTAGTGTCACAGGAATGGTTCAAAAAATAGGCAGTACTTATGTCGGCATTGTGCCCTTTGTATTTAATTCCGATGCAATTTCTGTGTTTTATCGTCAATAAGAAGGTCCAAGGGATACAGGAAACCTGAAGTAATGCATCGGAATCTACAACTAGTGTCACTGGAATGGTTCAAATATAGTCAGTAAGAAGAGTCAGTCTTCTTGTTCTTAACTCGGCATTGTGCTTTTTGTATTTAATTCCAATGCAATTTCTGTGTTTCATCGTCAATAAGAAGGTCCAAGGGATACAGTAAACCTGAAGTGAAGCATCGGAATCTATAACTAGTGTCACAGGAATGGTTCAAACATAGACAGTAAGAAGAGTCAGTCTTCTTGTACTTAAGTCGGCTTGTGCCTTTTCTATTTAATTCCGGTGCAATTTCTGTGTTTCATCGTCAATGAGAAGGTCAGAGGGATACAGTAAACCTGAAGTGAAGCATCGGAATCTATAAGTAGTGTCACAGGAGAGGGTAAAAACATAGACAGTGGGAAGAGTCAGTCTTCTTGTACTTAAGTCGTCATTTTGCCTTTTGTATTTAATTCCGATGCAATTTCAGTGTTTCATCGTCAATAAGAAGGTCCAAGGGATACAGTAAACCTGGAGTGAAGCATCGGAATCTATAACTAGTGTCAATGGAATGGTTCAGAACATAGACAGTAAGTAGAGTCAGTCTTCTTGTACTTAAGTCGGCATTGTGCCTTTTGTATTTAATTCCGGTGCAATTTCTGTGTTTCATCGTCAATAAGAAGGTCAGAGGGATACAGTAAACCTGAAGTAAAGCATCGGAATCTATAACTATTGTGACAGGAATGGTTCAAAACATAGTCAGTAAGAAGTGTCAGTCTTCTTGTCCTTAAGTCGGCATTGTGCCTTTTGTATTTAATTCCGATGCAATATCTGTGTTTCATCGTCAACAAGAGGGTCCAAGGTATACAGTAAACCTGAAGTGAAGCATCGGAATCTATAACTAGTGTCACAGGAATGGTTCAAAACATAGACAGTAGGAAGATACAGTCTTCTTGTACTTAAGTCGGCATTTTGCCATTTGTATTTAATTCCGAAGCTATTTCTGTGTTTCATCGTCAATGAGAAGGTCCAAGGGATACAGTAAACCTGGAGTGAAGCATCGGAATCTATAACTAGTGTCACAGGAATGGTTCAAAACATAGACAGTGTGAAGAGTCAGTCTTCTTGTACTTAAGTCGGCATTGTGCCCTTTGTATTTATTTCCGATGCAATTTCTGTGTTTCATCGTCAATAAGAAGGTCCGAGGGATACAGTAAACCTGGAGTGAAGCAACGGAAACTATAACTAGTGTCACAGGAATGGTTCAAAACATAGTCAGTAAGAACAGTCAGTTTTCTTGTACTTAAGTCGGCATTGTGCCTTTTGTATTTAATTCCGATGCAATTTCTGTGTTTCATCGTCAATAAGAAGGTCCAGGGCATACAGGATACCTGAAGTAATGCATCGGAATCTACAACTAGTGTCACTGGAATGGTTCAAATATAGTCAGTAAGAAGAGTCAGTCTTCTTGTTCTTAACTCGGCATTGTGCTTTTTGTATTTAATTCCAATGCAATTTCTGTGTTTCATCGTCATTAAGAAGGTCCAAGGGATACAGTAAACCCGAAGTGAAGCATCGGAACCTAAAACTAGTGTCACAGGAATGGGTAAAAACATAGACAGTGGGAAGAGTCAGTCTTCTTGTACTTAAGTCGGCATTTTGCCTTTTGTATTTAATTCCGATGCAATTTCAGTGTTTCATCGTCAATAAGAAGGTCCAAGGGATACAGTAAACATGGAGTGAACCATCGGAATCTATAACTAATGTCAATGGAATGGTTCAAAACATAGAAAGTAAGAAGAGTCAGTCTTCTTGTACTTAAGTCGGCATTGTGCCTTTTGTATTTAATTCCGGTGCAATTTCTGTGTTTCATCGTCAATAAGAAGGTCAGAGGGATACTGTAAACCTGAAGTGAAGCATCGGAATCTATAACTATTGTCACAGGAATGGTTCAAATCATAGTCAGTAAGAAGAGTCAGTCTTCTTGTCCTTACGTCGGCATTGTGCCTTTTGTATTTAATTCCGATGCAATATCTGTGTTTCATTGTCAATAAGAGGGTCCAAGGGATACAGTAAACCTGAAGTGAAGCATCGGAATCTATAACTAGTGTCACAGGAATGGTTCAAAACATAGACAGTAGGAAGATACAGTCTTCTTGTACTTAAGTCGGCATTGTGCCATTTGTATTTCATTCCGATGCAATTTCTGTGTTTCATCGTCAATACAAAGGTCAGAGGGATACAGTAAACCTGAAGTGAAGCATCGGAATCTATAACTAGTGTCACTGGAATGGTTCAAATCATAGTCAGTAAGAAGAGTCAGTCTTCTTGTACTTAAGTCGGCATTGTGCCTTTTGTATTTAATTAGGATGCAATATCTGTGTTTCAACGTCAATAAGAAGGTCCAAGGGATACAGTAAACCTGGAGTGAAGCATCGGAATCTATAACTAGTGTCACAGGAATGGTTCAAAGCATTGTCAGTAAGAAGAGTCAGTCTTCTTGTCCTTAAGTCGGCATTGTGATTTTGTATTTAATTCCGATGCAATTTTTGTGTTTCATCGTCAATAAGAAGGTCCAAGGGATACAGTAAACCTGGAGTGAAGCATCGGAATCTACAACTAGTGTCACTGGAATGGTTCAAATATAGTCAGTAAGAAGAGTCAGTCTTCTTGTTCTTAACTCGTCATTGTGCTTTTTGTATTTAATTCCAATGCAATTTCTGTGTTTCATCGTCAATAAGTAGGTCCAAGGGATACAGTAAACCTGAAGTGAAGCATCGGAATCTATAACTAGTGTCACAGGAATGGTTCAAACATAGACAGTAAGAAGAGTAAGTCTTCTTGTACTTAAGTCGGCTTGTGCCTTTTCTATTTAATTCCGGTGCAATTTCTGTGTTTCATCGTCAATAGGAAGGTCAGAGGGATACAGTATACCTGAAGTGAAGCATCTAAATCTATAACTAGTGTCACTGGAATGGATCAAAGCATAGCCAGTAAGAAGAGTCAGTCTTCTTACCCTTATATCAGCCTTGTGCCTTTTCTACTTAATTCCGATGCAATATCTGTGTTTCATCGTCAATAAGAAGGTCCAAGTTATACAGTAAACCTGGAATGAAGCATCGGAATCTATAACTAGTGTCACAGGAATGGTTCAAAAAATAGGCAGTACTTATGTCGGCATTGTGCCCTTTGTATTTAATTCCGATGCAATTTCTGTGTTTTATCGTCAATAAGAAGGTCCAAGGGATAGAGGAAACCTGAAGTAATGCATCGGAATCTACAACTAGTGTCACTGGAATGGTTCAAATATAGTCAGTAAGAAGAGTCAGTCTTCTTGTTCTTAACTCGGCATTGTGCTTTTTGTATTTAATTCCAATGCAATTTCTGTGTTTCATCGTCAATAAGAAGGTCCAAGGGATACAGTAAACCTGAAGTGAAGCATCGGAATCTATAACTAGTGTCACAGGAATGGTTCAAACATAGACAGTAAGAAGAGTCAGTCTTCTTGTACTTAAGTCGGCTTGTGCCTTTTCTATTTAATTCCGGTGCAATTTCTGTGTTTCATCGTCAATGAGAAGGTCAGAGGGATACAGTAAACCTGAAGTGAAGCATCGGAATCTATAAGTAGTGTCACAGGAGAGGGTAAAAACATAGACAGTGGGAAGAGTCAGTCTTCTTGTACTTAAGTCGTCATTTTGCCTTTTGTATTTAATTCCGATGCAATTTCAGTGTTTCATCGTCAATAAGAAGGTCCAAGGGATACAGTAAACCTTGAGTGAAGCATCGGAATCTATAACTAGTGTCAATGGAATGGTTCAGAACATAGACAGTAAGTTGAGTCAGTCTTCTTGTACTTAAGTCGGCATTGTGCCTTTTGTATTTAATTCCGGTGCAATTTCTGTGTTTCATCGTCAATAAGAAGGTCAGAGGGATACAGTAAACCTGAAGTAAAGCATCGGAATCTATAACTATTGTGACAGGAATGGTTCAAAACATAGTCAGTAAGAAGAGTCAGTCTTCTTGTCCTTAAGTCGGCATTGTGCCTTTTGTATTTAATTCCGATGCAATATCTGTGTTTCATCGTCAACAAGAGGGTCCAAGGTATACAGTAAACCTGAAGTGAAGCATCGGAATCTATAACTAGTGTCACAGGAATGGTTCAAAACATAGACAGTAGGAAGATACAGTCTTCTTGTACTTAAGTCGGCATTTTGCCATTTGTATTTAATTCCGAAGCTATTTCTGTGTTTCATCGTCAATGAGAAGGTCCAAGGGATACAGTAAACCTGGAGTGAAGCATCGGAATCTATAACTAGTGTCACAGGAATGGTTCAAAACATAGACAGTGTGAAGAGTCAGTCTTCTTGTACTTAAGTCGGCATTGTGCCCTTTGTATTTATTTCCGATGCAATTTCTGTGTTTCATCGTCAATAAGTAGGTCCGAGGGATACAGTAAACCTGGAGTGAAGCAACGGAAACTATAACTAGTGTCACAGGAATGGTTCAAAACATAGTCAGTAAGAACAGTCAGTTTTCTTGTACTTAAATCGGCATTGTGCCTTTTGTATTTAATTCCGATGCAATTTCTGTGTTTCATCGTCAATAAGAAGGTCCAGGGCATACAGGATACCTAAAGTGAAGCATCGGAATCTAAAACTAGTGTCACAGGAATGGTTCAAAACATAGTCAGTAGGAAGTGTCGGTCTTCTTGCCCTTAAGTTGGCATTGTGCAATTGTATTTAATTCCGATGCAATTTCTGTGTTTCATCGTCAATAAGAAGGTCCAAGGGATACAGTAAACCTGGAGTGAAGCATCGGAATCTATAACTAGTGTCAATGGAATGGTTTAAAGCATAGACAGTAAGAAGAGTCAGTCTTGTTGTACTTAAGTCGGCATTGTGCCTTTTGTATATAATTCCGGTGCAATTTCTGTGTTTCATCGTCAATAGGAAGGTCAGGGGGATACAGTAAACCTGAAGTGAAGCATCTAAATCTATAACTAGTGTCACTGGAATGGATCAAAACATAGACAGTAAGAAGAGTCAGTCTTCATTCCCTTAAATCAGCCTTGTGCCTTTTCTACATAATTCCGATGCAATATCTGTGCTTCATCGTCAATAAGAAGGTCCAAGGTATACAGTAAACCTGGAATGAAGCATCGGAATCTATAACTAGTGTCGCAGGAATGGTTCAAAACAAAGGCAGTACTTATGTCGGCATTGTGCCCTTTGTATTTAATTCCGATGCAATTTCTGTGTTTTATCGTCAATAAGAAGGTCCAAGGGATACAGGAAACCTGAAGTGATGCATCGGAATCTACAACTAGTGTCACTGGAATGGTTCAAAACGTAGTCAGTAAGATGAGTCAGTCTTCTTGTACTTGAGTCGGCATTGTGCCTTTTGTATTAAATTCCGATGCAATGTCTGTGTTCCACCGTCAATAAGAAGGTCCAAGGAATACATTAAACCTGAAGTCAAGCATCGGAATCTATGACTAGTGTCACAGGAATGGTTCAAAACATAGACAGTAAGAAGAGTCGGTCTTCTTGTACTTAAGTCGGCATTTTGCCTTTTCTATTTAATTCCGGTGCAATTTCTGTGGTTCATCGTTAATAAGAAGGTCCAAATGATACAGTTAAGCTGAAGTGAAGCATCGGAGTCGCTAACTAGTGTCACAGGAATGGTTCAAAACACAGGCAGTAAGAAGAGTCAGTCTTCCTGTACTTAAGTCGGTATTGTGCCTTTTGTATTTAATTCCGATGCGATTTCTGTGTTTCATCGTCAATATGGTCAGAGGGATACAGTAAACCTGAAGTTAAGCATCGGAATCTATAACTAGTGTCACAGGAATGGTTCAAAACATAGACAGTAAGAAGAGTCGGTCTTCTTGTACTTAAGTCGGCATTGTGCCTGTTGTATTTAATTCCGATGCAATTTCTGTGATTCATCATCAATAAGAAGGTCAGAGGGATTCAGTAACCCTGAAGTGAAGCATCGGAATCTATAACTAGTGTCACAGAAATGGTTCAAAACATTGTCAGTAAGAAGAGTCAGTCTTCTAGTACTTTAGTCGGCATTGTGCCTTTTGTATTAAATTCCGATGAAATTTCTGTGTTTCATCGTCAATAAGAAGGTCCAAGGGATACAGTAAACCTGAAGTGAAGCATCGGAATCTATAACTAGTGTCTCAGGAATGGTTCAAATCATAGACAGTAAGATGAGTCAGTCTTCTTGTACTTAAGTCGGCATTGTGCCTTTTCTATTTAATTCCGGTGCAATTTCTGTGTTTCATCGTCAATAAGAAGGTCCGAGGGATACATTAAACCTGAAGTGAAGCATCGGAATCTATAAGTAGTGTCACAGGAACGGTTCAAAACATAGTCAGTAAGAAGAGTCAGTCTTTTTGTACTTAAGTCGGCATTGTGCCTTTTGTATTTAATTCCGAGGTAATTTCTGTGTTTCATCGTCAATAAGAAGTTCCAAATGATACAGTAAACCTGAAGTGAGGCATCGGAAACGCTAAATAGTGTCACAGAATGGTTCAAAACATAGACAGTAAGAAGAGTCAGTCTTCTTGTACTTAAGTCGGTATTGTGCCTTTTGTATTTAATTCCGAAGCAATTTCTGTGTTTCATCGTCAATAAGGTCAGAGGGATGCAGTAAACCTGAAGTGAAGCATCGGAATCTATAACTAGTGTCTCAGGAATGGTTCAAAACATAGACAGTGGGAAGAGTCCGTCTTCTTGTACTTATGTCGGCATTTTGCCTTTAGTATTTAATTCCGATGCAATTTCAGTGTTTCATCGTCAATATGAAGGTCCAAGGGATACAGTAAACCTGGAGTGAAGCATCGGAATCTATAACTTGTGTCACAGGAATGGTTCAAAACATAGTCAGTAAGAAGAGTCAGTCATCATGTACTTAAGTCGGCATTGTGCCTTTTGTATTTAATTCCGATGCAATTTCTGTGGTTCATCGTCAATAAGAAGATCTAAGGGATATAGTAAACCTGAAGTGAAGCATTGGAATCTATAACTAGTGTCACAGGAATTGTTCAAAACAAAGTCAGTAAGAAGAGTCAGTCTTCTTGTCCTTAAGTCGGCATTGTGCCTTTTGTATTTAATTCCGAAGCTATTTCTGTGTTTCATCGTCAATGAGAAAGTCCAAGGGATACAGTAAAGCTGGAGTGAAGCATCGGAATCTATAACTAGTGTCACAGGAATGGTTCAAACATAGACAGTGGAAGAGTCAGTCCTCTTGTACTTAAGTCGGCATTTTGCCTTTTGTATTTAATTCCGAAGCTATTTCTGTGTTTCATCGTCAATGAGAAGGCCCAAGGGATACAGTAAACATGGAGTGAAGCATCGGAATCTATAACTAGTGTCACAGGAATGTTTCAAATCATAGACAGTAAGAAGATACAGTCTTCTTTTACTTAAGTCGGCATTGGGCCTTTTGTATTTAATTCCGATGCAATTTCTGTGTTTCATCGCCAACAAGAAGGTCCAAGGGATACAGTAAACCTGAAGTGAAGCATCGGAATCAATAACTAGTGTCACAGGAATGGTTCAAAACGTAGTCAGTAAGATGAGTCAGTCTCTTGTACTTGAGTCGGCATTGTGCCTTTTTGTATTAAATTCCGATGCAATGTCCTGTGTTCCACCGTCAATAAGAAGGTCCAAGGAATACAGTAAACCTGAAGTCAAGCATCGGAATCTATGACTAGTGTCACAGGAATGGTTCAAAACATAGACAGTAAGAAGAGTCGGTCTTCTTGTACTTAAGTCGGCATTGTGCCTTTTCTATTTAATTCCGGTGCAATTTCTTTGGTTCATCGTTAATAAGAAGGTCCAAATGATACAGTTAAGCTGAAGTGAAGCATCGGAGTCGCTAACTAGTGTCACAGGAATGGTTCAAAACATAGGCAGTAAGAAGAATCAGTCTTCTTGTACTTAAGTCGGTATTGTGCCTTTTGTATTTAATTCCATGCGATTTCTGTGTTTCATCGTCAGTAAGGTCAGAGGGATACAGTAAACCTGAAGTTAAGCATCGGAATCTATAACTAGTGTCACAGGAATGGTTCAAAACATAGTCAGTAAGAAGAGTCAGTCTTCATGTACTTAAGTCGGCATTGTGCCTTTTGTATTTAATTCCGATGCAACATCTGTGTTTCATCGTCAATAAGAACGTCCAAGGGATATAGTAAATCTGAAGTGAAGCATTGGAATCTATAACTAGTGTCACAGGATGGTTCAAAACAAAGTCAGTAAGAAGAGTCGGTCTTCTTGTACATAAGTCGGCATTGTGCCTTTTCTATTTAATTCCGATGCAATGTCAGTGTTTCATCGTCAATAAGAAGGTACAAGGGATTCAGTAAACCTGGAGTGAAGCATCGGAATCTATAACTAGTGTCACATGAATGGGTCAAAACATAGACAGTATGAAGAGTCAGTCTTCTTGTACTTAAGTCGGCATTGTGCCTTTTGCATTTAATTCCGAAGCTATTTCTGTGTTTCATCGTCAATGAGAAGGTCCAAGGGATACAGTAAACCTGGAGTGAAGCATCGGAATCTATAACTAGTGTCACAGGAATGGTTCAAAACATAGTCAGTAAGATGTGTCAGTCTTCTTGTACTTAAGTCGGCATTTTGCAGTTTTGTATTTAATTCCGATGCAATTTCAGTGTGTCATCGTCAATAAGAAGGTCCAAGGGATACAATAAACCTGGAGTGAAGCATCGAAATCTATAACTAGTGTCAATGGAATGGTTCAAAAAATAGACCAGTAAGAAGAGTCAATCTTCTTGTACTTAAGTCGGCATTTGTGCCTTTCGTATTTAATTCCGGTTGCAATTTCTATGTTTCATCGTCAATAAGAAGGTCAGAGGGATACAGTAAAACCTGAAGTAAAGCATCGGAATCCATAACTATTGTCACGGGAATGGTTCAAAACATAGTCAGTAAGAAGAGTTAGTCTACTTGTCCTTAAGTCGGTATTGTGCCTTTTTGTATTTAAATCCGATGCAATATCTGTGTTTCATCGTCAATAAGAGGGTCCAAGGGATACAGTAAACCTGAAGTGAAGCATCGGAATCTATAACTAGTGTCATAGGAATGGTTCAAACATAGACAGTAAGAAGATACAGTCTTCTTGTACTTAAGTCGGCATTGTGCCTTTTGTATTTAATTCCGATGCAATTTCTGTGTTTCATCGTCAATTAGAAAGGTAAGAGGTATACAGTAAACCTGAAGTGAAGCATCATGATCTATAAACTAGTGTCACTGGAATGGATCAAAGCATAGCCAGTAAGAAGAGTCTGTCTTCTTACCCTTAAATCAGCCTTGTGCCTTTTCTACTTAATTCCGATGCAATATCTGTGTTTCATCGTCAATAAGAAGGTCCAAGGTATACAGTAAACCTGGAATGAAGCATCGGAATCTATAACTAGTGTCACAGGAATGGTTCAAAAACATAGGCAGTACTTATGACGGCATTGTGCCCTTTGTATTTAATTCCGATGCAATTTCTGTGTTTTTTCGTCAATAAGAATGTCCAAGGGATACAGGAAACCTGAAGTAATGCATCGGAATCTACAACTAGTGTCACTGGAATGGTTCAAATATAGTCAGTAAGAAGAGTCAGTCTTCTTGTCCTTAACTCGGCATTGTGCCTTTTGTATTTAATTCCGATGCAATATCTGTGTTTCATCGTCAATAAGAAGGTCCAAGTTATACAGTAAACCTGGAATGAAGCATCGGAATCTATAACTAGTGTCACAGGAATGGTTCAAAAAATAGGCAGTACTTATGTCGGCCATTGTGCCCTTTGTATTTAATTCCGATGCAATTTCTGTGTTTTATCGTCAATAAGAAGGTCCAAGGGATACAGGAAACCTGAAGTAATGCATCGGAATCTACAACTAGTGTCACTGGAATGGTTCAAATATAGTCAGTAAGAAGAGTCAGTCTTCTTGTTCTTAACTCGGCATTGTGCTTTTTGTATTTAATTCCAATGCAATTTCTGTGTTTCATCGTCAATAAGAAGGTCCAAGGGATACAGTAAACCTGAAGTGAAGCATCGGAATCTATAACTAGTGTCACAGGAATGGTTCAAACATAGACAGTAGGAAGAGTCAGTCTTCTTGTACTTAAGTCGGCTTGTGCCTTTTCTATTTAATTCCGGTGCAATTTCTGTGTTTCATCGTCAATGAGAAGGTCAGAGGGATACAGTAAACCTGAAGTGAAGCATCGGAATCTATAAGTAGTGTCACAGGAGAGGGTAAAAACATAGACAGTGGAAGAGTCAGTCTTCTTGTACTTAAGTCGTCATTTTGCCTTTTGTATTTAATTCCGATGCAATTTCAGTGTTTCATCGTCAATAAGAAGGTCCAAGGGATACAGTAAACCTGGAGTGAAGCATCGGAATCTATAACTAGTGTCAATGGAATGGTTCAGAACATAGACAGTAAGTAGAGTCAGTCTTCTTGTACTTAAGTCGGCATTGTGCCTTTTGTATTTAATTCCGGTGCAATTTCTGTGTTTCATCGTCAATAAGAAGGTCAGAGGGATACAGTAAACCTGAAGTAAAGCATCGGAATCTATAACTATTGTGACAGGAATGGTTCAAACATAGTCAGTAAGAAGAGTCAGTCTTCTTGTCCTTAAGTCGGCATTGTGCCTTTTGTATTTAATTCCGATGCAATATCTGTGTTTCATCGTCAACAAGAGGGTCCAAGGTATACAGTAAACCTGAAGTGAAGCATCGGAATCTATAACTAGTGTCACAGGAATGGTTCAAAACATAGACAGTAGGAAGATACAGTCTTCTTGTACTTAAGTCGGCATTTTGCCATTTGTATTTAATTCCGAAGCTATTTCTGTGTTTCATCGTCAATGAGAAGGTCCAAGGGATACAGTAAACCTGGAGTGAAGCATCGGAATCTATAACTAGTGTCACAGGAATGGTTCAAAACATAGACAGTGTGAAGAGTCAGTCTTCTTGTACTTAAGTCGGCATTGTGCCCTTTGTATTTATTTCCGATGCAATTTCTGTGTTTCATCGTCAATAAGAAGGTCCGAGGGATACAGTAAACCTGGAGTGAAGCAACGGAAACTATAACTAGTGTCACAGGAGTGGTTCAAAACATAGTCAGTAAGAACAGTCAGTTTTCTTGTACTTAAGTCGGCATTGTGCCTTTTGTATTTAATTCCGATGCAATTTCTGTGTTTCATCGTCAATAAGAAGGTCCAGGGCATACAGGATACCTGAAGTAATGCATCGGAATCTACAACTAGTGTCACTGGAATGGTTCAAATATAGTCAGTAAGAAGAGTCAGTCTTCTTGTTCTTAACTCGGCATTGTGCTTTTTGTATTTAATTCCAATGCAATTTCTGTGTTTCATCGTCATTAAGAAGGTCCAAGGGATACAGTAAACCTGAAGTGAAGCATCGGAACCTAAAACTAGTGTCACAGGAATGGGTAAAAACATAGACAGTGGGAAGAGTCAGTCTTCTTGTACTTATGTCGGCATTTTGCCTTTTGTATTTAATTCCGATGCAATTTCAGTGTTTCATCGTCAATAAGAAGGTCCAAGGGATACAGTAAACATGGAGTGAACCATCGGAATCTATAACTAATGTCAATGGAAATGGTTCAAAACATAGACAGTAAGAAGAGTCAGTCTTCTTGTACTTAAGTCGGCATTGTGCCTTTTGTATTTAATTCCGGTGCAATTTCTGTGTTTCATCGTCAATAAGAAGGTCAGAGGGATACTGTAAACCTGAAGTGAAGCATCGGAATCTATAACTATTGTCACAGGAATGGTTCAAATCATAGTCAGTAAGAAGAGTCAGTCTTCTTGTCCTTACGTCGGCATTGTGCCTTTTGTATTTAATTCCGATGCAATATCTGTGTTTCATTGTCAATAAGAGGGTCCAAGGGATACAGTAAACCTGAAGTGAAGCATCGGAATCTATAACTAGTGTCACAGGAATGGTTCAAAACATAGACAATAGGAAGATACAGTCTTCTTGTACTTAAGTCGGCATTGTGCCATTTGTATTTCATTCCGATGCAATTTCTGTGTTTCATCGTCAATACAAAGGTCAGAGGGATACAGTAAACCTGAAGTGAAGCATCGGAATCTATAACTAGTGTCACTGGAATGGTTCAAATCATAGTCAGTAAGAAGAGTCAGTCTTCTTGTACTTAAGTCGGCATTGTGCCTTTTGTATTTAATTAGGATGCAATATCTGTTGTTTTAACGTCAATAAGAAGGTCCAAGGGATACAGTAAACCTGGAGTGAAGCATCGGAATCTATAACTAGTGTCACAGGAATGGTTCAAAGCATTGTCAGTAAGAAGAGTCAGTCTTCTTGTCCTTAAGTCGGCATTGTGATTTTGTATTTAATTCCGATGCAATTTTTGTGTTTCATCGTCAATAAGAAGGTCCAAGGGATACAGTAAACCTGGAGTGAAGCATCGGAATCTACAACTAGTGTCACTGGAATGGTTCAAATATAGTCAGTAAGAAGAGTCAGGTCTTCTTGTTCTTAACACGTCATTGTGCTTTTTGTATTTAATTCCAATGCAATTTCTGTGTTTCATCGTCAATAAGTAGGTCCAAGGGATACAGTAAACCTGAAGTGAAGCATCGGAATCTATAACTAATGTCACAGGAATGGTTCAAACATAGACAGTAAGAAGAGTCAGTCTTCTTGTACTTAAGTCGGCTTGTGCCTTTTCTATTTAATTCCGGTGCAATTTCTGTGTTTCATCGTCAATAGGAAGGTCGGAGGGATACAGTATACCTGAAGTGAAGCATCTAAATCTATAACTAGTGTCACTGGAATGGATCAAAGCATAGCCAGTAAGAAGAGTCAGTCTTCTTACCCTTATATCAGCCTTGTGCCTTTTCTACTTAATTCCGATGCAATATCTGTGTTTCATCGTCAATAAGAAGGTCCAAGTTATACAGTAAACCTGGAATGAAGCATCGGAATCTATAACTAGTGTCACAGGAATGGTTCAAAAAATAGGCAGTACTTATGTCGGCATTGTGCCCTTTGTATTTAATTCCGATGCAATTTTCTGTGTTTTATCGTCAATAAGAAGGTCCAAGGGATACAGGAAACCTGAAGTAATGCATCGGAATCTACAACTAGTGTCACTGGAATGGTTCAAATATAGTCAGTAAGAAGAGTCAGTCTTCTTGTTCTTAACTCGGCATTGTGCTTTTTGTATTTAATTCCAATGCAATTTCTGTGTTTCATCGTCAATAAGAAGGTCCAAGGGATACAGTAAACCTGAAGTGAAGCATCGGAATCTATAACTAGTGTCACAGGAATGGTTCAAACATAGACAGTAAGAAGAGTCAGTCTTCTTGTACTTAAGTCGGCTTGTGCCTTTTCTATTTAATTCCGGTGCAATTTCTGTGTTTCATCGTCAATGAGAAGGTCAGAGGGATACAGTAAACCTGAAGTGAAGCATCGGAATCTATAAGTAGTGTCACAGGAGAGGGTAAAAACATAGACAGTGGGAAGAGTCAGTCTTCTTGTACTTAAGTCGTCATTTTGCCTTTTGTATTTAATTCCGATGCAATTTCAGTGTTTCATCGTCAATAAGAAGGTCCAAGGGATACAGTAAACCTTGAGTGAAGCATCGGAATCTATAACTAGTGTCAATGGAATGGTTCAGAACATAGACAGTAAGTTGAGTCAGTCTTCTTGTACTTAAGTCGGCATTGTGCCTTTTGTATTTAATTCCGGTGCAATTTCTGTGTTTCATCGTCAATAAGAAGGTCAGAGGGATACAGTAAACCTGAAGTAAAGCATCGGAATCTATAACTATTGTGACAGGAATGGTTCAAAACATAGTCAGTAAGAAGAGTCAGTCTTCTTGTCCTTAAGTCGGCATTGTGCCTTTTGTATTTAATTCCGATGCAATATCTGTGTTTCATCGTCAACAAGAGGGTCCAAGGTATACAGTAAACCTGAAGTGAAGCATCGGAATCTATAACTAGTGTCACAGGAATGGTTCAAAACATAGACAGTAGGAAGATACAGTCTTCTTGTACTTAAGTCGGCATTTTGCCATTTGTATTTAATTCCGAAGCTATTTCTGTGTTTCATCGTCAATGAGAAGGTCCAAGGGATACAGTAAACCTGGAGTGAAGCATCGGAATCTATAACTTGTGTCACAGGAATGGTTCAAAGCATAGACAGTGTGAAGAGTCAGTCTTCTTGTACTTAAGTCGGCATTGTGCCCTTTGTATTTATTTCCGATGCAATTTCTGTGTTTCATCGTCAATAAGTAGGTCCGAGGGATACAGTAAACCTGGAGTGAAGCAACGGAAACTATAACTAGTGTCACAGGAATGGTTCAAAACATAGTCAGTAAGAACAGTCAGTTTTCTTGTACTTAAGTCGGCATTGTGCCTTTTGTATTTAATTCCGATGCAATTTCTGTGTTTCATCGTCAATAAGAAGGTCCAGGGCATACAGGATACCTAAAGTGAAGCATCGGAATCTAAAACTAGTGTCACAGGAATGGTTCAAAACATAGTCAGTAGGAAGTGTCGGTCTTCTTGCCCTTAAGTTGGCATTGTGCAATTGTATTTAATTCCGATGCAATTTCTGTGTTTCATCGTCAATAAGAAGGTCCAAGGGATACAGTAAACCTGGAGTGAAGCATCGGAATCTATAACTAGTGTCAATGGAATGGTTTAAAGCATAGACAGTAAGAAGAGTCAGTCTTGTTGTACTTAAGTCGGCATTGTGCCTTTTGTATATAATTCCGGTGCAATTTCTGTGTTTCATCGTCAATAGGAAGGTCAGGGGGATACAGTAAACCTGAAGTGAAGCATCTAAATCTATAACTAGTGTCACTGGAATGGATCAAAACATAGACAGTAAGAAGAGTCAGTCTTCATTCCCTTAAATCAGCCTTGTGCCTTTTCTACATAATTCCGATGCAATATCTGTGCTTCATCGTCAATAAGAAGGTCCAAGGTATACAGTAAACCTGGAATGAAGCATCGGAATCTATAACTAGTGTCGCAGGAATGGTTCAAAACAAAGGCAGTACTTATGTCGGCATTGTGCCCTTTGTATTTAATTCCGATGCAATTTCTGTGTTTTATCGTCAATAAGAAGGTCCAAGGGATACAGGAAACCTGAAGTGATGCATCGGAATCTACAACTAGTGTCACTGGAATGGTTCAAAACGTAGTCAGTAAGATGAGTCAGTCTTCTTGTACTTGAGTCGGCATTGTGCCTTTTGTATTAAATTCCGATGCAATGTCTGTGTTCCACCGTCAATAAGAAGGTCCAAGGAATACATTAAACCTGAAGTCAAGCATCGGAATCTATGACTAGTGTCACAGGAATGGTTCAAAACATAGACAGTAAGAAGAGTCGGTCTTCTTGTACTTAAGTCGGCATTTTGCCTTTTCTATTTAATTCCGGTGCAATTTCTGTGGTTCATCGTTAATAAGAAGGTCCAAATGATGCAGTTAAGCTGAAGTGAAGCATCGGAGTCGCTAACTAGTGTCACAGGAATGGTTCAAAACACAGGCAGTAAGAAGAGTCAGTCTTCCTGTACTTAAGTCGTTATTGTGCCTTTTGTATTTAATTCCGATGCGATTTCTGTGTTTCATCGTCAATAAGGTCAGAGGGATACAGTAAACCTGAAGTTAAGCATCGGAATCTATAACTAGTGTCACAGGAATGGTTCAAAACATAGACAGTAAGAAGAGTCGGTCTTCTTGTACTTAAGTCGGCATTGTGCCTGTTGTATTTAATTCCGATGCAATTTCTGTGATTCATCATCAATAAGAAGGTCAGAGGGATTCAGTAACCCTGAAGTGAAGCATCGGAATCTATAACTAGTGTCACAGAAATGGTTCAAAACATTGTCAGTAAGAAGAGTCAGTCTTCTAGTACTTTAGTCGGCATTGTGCCTTTTGTATTAAATTCCGATGAAATTTCTGTGTTTCATCGTCAATAAGAAGGTCCAAGGGATACAGTAAACCTGAAGTGAAGCATCGGAATCTATAACTAGTGTCTCAGGAATGGTTCAAATCATAGACAGTAAGATGAGTCAGTCTTCTTGTACTTAAGTCGGCATTGTGCCTTTTCTATTTAATTCCGGTGCAATTTCTGTGTTTCATCGTCAATAAGAAGGTCCGAGGGATACATTAAACCTGAAGTGAAGCATCGGAATCTATAAGTAGTGTCACAGGAACGGTTCAAAACATAGTCAGTAAGAAGAGTCAGTCTTTTTGTACTTAAGTCGGCATTGTGCCTTTTGTATTTAATTCCGAGGTAATTTCTGTGTTTCATCGTCAATAAGAAGTTCCAAATGATACAGTAAACCTGAAGTGAGGCATCGGAAACGCTAAATAGTGCACAGGAATGGTTCAAAACATAGACAGTAAGAAGAGTCAGTCTTCTTGTACTTAAGTCGGTATTGTGCCTTTTGTATTTAATTCCGATGCAATTTCTGTGTTTCATCGTCAATAAGGTCAGAGGGATGCAGTAAACCTGAAGTGAAGCATCGGAATCTATAACTAGTGTCTCAGGAATGGTTCAAAACATAGACAGTGGGAAGAGTCCGTCTTCTTGTACTTATGTCGGCATTTTGCCTTTAGTATTTAATTCCGATGCAATTTCAGTGTTTCATCGTCAATATGAAGGTCCAAGGGATACAGTAAACCTGGAGTGAAGCATCGGAATCTATAACTTTTGTCACAGGAATGGTTCAAAACATAGTCAGTAAGAAGAGTCAGTCATCATGTACTTAAGTCGGCATTGTGCCTTTTGTATTTAATTCCGATGCAATTTCTGTGGTTCATCGTCAATAAGAAGATCTAAGGGATATAGTAAACCTGAAGTGAAGCATTGGAATCTATAACTAGTGTCACAGGAATTGTTCAAAACAAAGTCAGTAAGAAGAGTCAGTCTTCTTGTCCTTAAGTCGGCATTGTGCCTTTTGTATTTAATTCCGAAGCTATTTCTGTGTTTCATCGTCAATGAGAAAGTCCAAGGGATACAGTAAAGCTGGAGTGAAGCATCGGAATCTATAACTAGTGTCACAGGAATGGTTCAAACATAGACAGTGGAAGAGTCAGTCCTCTTGTACTTAAGTCGGCATTTTGCCTTTTGTATTTAATTCCGAAGCTATTTCTGTGTTTCATCGTCAATGAGAAGGCCCAAGGGATACAGTAAACATGGAGTGAAGCATCGGAATCTATAACTAGTGTCACAGGAATGTTTCAAATCATAGACAGTAAGAAGATACAGTCTTCTTTTACTTAAGTCGGCATTGGGCCTTTTGTATTTAATTCCGATGCAATTTCTGTGTTTCATCGCCAACAAGAAGGTCCAAGGGATACAGTAAACCTGAAGTGAAGCATCGGAATCAATAACTAGTGTCACAGGAATGGTTCAAAACGTAGTCAGTAAGATGAGTCAGTCTTCTTGTACTTGAGTCGGCATTGTGCCTTTTGTATTAAATTCCGATGCAATGTCTGTGTTCCACCGTCAATAAGAAGGTCCAAGGAATACAGTAAACCTGAAGTCAAGCATCGGAATCTATGACTAGTGTCACAGGAATGGTTCAAAACATAGACAGTAAGAAGAGTCGGTCTTCTTGTACTTAAGTCGGCATTGTGCCTTTTCTATTTAATTCCGGTGCAATTTCTTTGGTTCATCGTTAATAAGAAGGTCCAAATGATACAGTTAAGCTGAAGTGAAGCATCGGAGTCGCTAACTAGTGTCACAGGAATGGTTCAAAACATAGGCAGTAAGAAGAATCAGTCTTCTTGTACTTAAGTCGGTATTGTGCCTTTTGTATTTAATTCCCATGCGATTTCTGTGTTTCATCGTCAGTAAGGTCAGAGGGATACAGTAAACCTGAAGTTAAGCATCGGAATCTATAACTAGTGTCACAGGAATGGTTAAAAACATAGACAGTAGGAAGAGTCAGTCTTCTTGTACTAAAGTCGGCATTTTGCATTTTGTATTTAATTCCGATGCAATTTCAGTGTGTCATCGTCAATAAAAAGGTCCAAGGGATGCAGTAACCTGGAGTGAAGCATCAAAATCTATAACTAGTGTCCATGGAATGGTTCAAACATAGACAGTGGGAAGAGTCAGTCTTCTTGTACTTAAGTCGGCATTTTGCCTTTAGTATTTAATTCCGATGCAATTTCAGTGTTTCATCGTCAATAAAAAGGTCCAAGGGATACAGTAAACCTGGAGTGAAGCATCGGAATCTATAACTAGTGTCACAGGAATGGTTCAAAACATAGTCAGTAAGAAGAGTCAGTCTTCATGTACTTAAGTCGGCATTGTGCCTTTTGTATTTAATTCCGATGCAACATCTGTGTTTCATCGTCAATAAGAACGTCCAAGGGATATAGTAAATCTGAAGTGAAGCATTGGAATCTATAACTAGTGTCACAGGATGGTTCAAAACAAAGTCAGTAAGAAGAGTCGGTCTTCTTGTACATAAGTCGGCATTGTGCCTTTTCTATTTAATTCCGATGCAATGTCAGTGTTTCATCGTCAATAAGAAGGTACAAGGGATTCAGTAAACCTGGAGTGAAGCATCGGAATCTATAACTAGTGTCACATGAATGGGTCAAAACATAGACAGTATGAAGAGTCAGTCTTCTTGTACTTAAGTCGGCATTGTGCCTTTTGTATTTAATTCCGGTGCAATTTCTGTGTTTCATCGTCAATTAGAAGGTCAGAGGGATACAGTAAACCTGAAGTGAAGCATCGGAATTTATAACTAGTGTCACAGGAATGGTTCAACACATAATCAGTAAGAGGAGTCAGTCTTCTTGTGCTTAAGTCGGCATTGTGCCTTTTGCATTTAATTCCGAAGCTATTTCTGTGTTTCATCGTCAATGAGAAGGTCCAAGGGATACAGTAAACCTGGAGTGAAGCATCGGAATCTATAACTAGTGTCACAGGAATGGTTCAAAACATAGTCAGTAAGATGTGTCAGTCTTCTTGTACTTAAGTCGGCATTTTGCAGTTTGTATTTAATTCCGATGCAATTTCAGTGTGTCATCGTCAATAAGAAGGTCCAAGGGATACAATAAACCTGGAGTGAAGCATCGAAATCTATAACTAGTGTCAATGGAATGGTTCAAAAAATAGACAGTAAGAAGAGTCAATCTTCTTGTACTTAAGTCGGCATTGTGCCTTTCGTATTTAATTCCGGTGCAATTTCTATGTTTCATCGTCAATAAGAAGGTCAGAGGGATACAGTAAACCTGAAGTAAAGCATCGGAATCCATAACTATTGTCACGGGAATGGTTCAAAACATAGTCAGTAAGAAGAGTTAGTCTACTTGTCCTTAAGTCGGTATTGTGCCTTTTGTATTTAAATCCGATGCAATATCTGTGTTTCATCGTCAATAAGAGGGTCCAAGGGATACAGTAAACCTGAAGTAAAGCATCGGAATCTATAACTAGTGTCATAGGAATGGTTCAAAACATAGACAGTAAGAAGATACAGTCTTCTTGTACTTAAGTCGGCATTGTGCCTTTTGTATTTAATTCCGATGCAATTTCTGTGTTTCATCGTCAATTAGAAAGGTAAGAGGTATACAGTAAACCTGAAGTGAAGCATCATGATCTATAACTAGTGTCACTGGAATGGATCAAAGCATAGCCAGTAAGAAGAGTCTGTCTTCTTACCCTTAAATCAGCCTTGTGCCTTTTCTACTTAATTCCGATGCAATATCTGTGTTTCATCGTCAATAAGAAGGTCCAAGGTATACAGTAAACCTGGAATGAAGCATCGGAATCTATAACTAGTGTCACAGGAATGGTTCAAAACATAGGCAGTACTTATGACGGCATTGTGCCCTTTGTATTTAATTCCGATGCAATTTCTGTGTTTTTTCGTCAATAAGAATGTCCAAGGGATACAGGAAACCTGAAGTAATGCATCGGAATCTACAACTAGTGTCACTGGAATGGTTCAAATATAGTCAGTAAGAAGAGTCAGTCTTCTTGTCCTTAACTCGGCATTGTGCCTTTTGTATTTAATTCCGATGCAATTTCTGTGTTTCATCGTCAATAAGAAGGTCCAAGGGATACAGTAAACCTGAAGTGAAGCATCGGAATCTATAACTAGTGTCACAGGAATGGTTCAAAAATTTACAGTAAGAAGAGTCAGTCTTCTTGTACTTAAGTCGGCATTGTGCCTTTTCTATTTAATTCCGGTGCAATTTCTATGGTTCATCGTTAATAAGACGGTCCAAATAATACAGTTAAGCTGAAGTGAAGCATCGGAATCGCTACCTAGTGTCACAGGAAAGGTTCAAAACATAGGCAGTTAGAAGAGTCAGTCTTCTTGTACTTAAGTCGGTATTGTGCCTTTTGTATTTAATTCCGATGCGATTTCTGTGTTTCATCGTCAATAAGGTCAGAGGGATACAGTAAACCTGAAGTTAAGCATCGGAATCTATAACTAGTGTCACAGGAATGGTTCAAAACATAGACAGTAGGAAGAGTCAGTCTTCCTGTACTTAAGTCGGCATTGTGCCGTTTGTATTTAATTCCGGTGCAATTTCTGTGTTTCATCGTCAATTAGAAGGTCAGAGGGATACAGTAAACCTGAAGTGAAGCATCGGAATTTATAACTAGTGTCACAGGAATGGTTCAAAACATAATCAGTAAGAAGAGTCAGTCTTCTTGTGCTTAAGTCGGCATTGTGCCTTTTGCATTTAATTCCGAAGCTATTTCTGTGTTTCATCGTCAATGAGAAGGTCCAAGGGATACAGCAAACCTGGAGTGAAGCATCGGAATCTATAACTAGTGTCACAGGAATGGTTCAAAACATAGTTAGTAAGAAGTGTCAGTCTTCTTGTACTTAAGTCGGCATTTTGCATTTTGTATTTAATTCCGATGCAATTTCAGTGTGTCATCGTCAATAAGAAGGTCCAAGGGATACAATAAACCTGGAGTGAAGCATCGAAATCTATAACTAGTGTCAATGGAATGGTTCAAAACATAGACAGTAAGGAGAGTCAATCTTCTTGTACTTAAGTCGGCATTGTGCCTTTTGTATTTAATTCCGGTGCAACTTCTATGTTACATCGTCAATAAGAAGGTCAGAGGGATACAGTAAACCTAAAGTAAAGCATCGGAATCCATAACTATTGTCACGGGAATGGTTCAAAACATAGTCAGTAAGAAGAGTTAGTCTACTTGTCCTTAAGTCGGTATTGTGCCTTTTGTATTTAAATCCGATGCAATATCTGTGTTTCATCGTCAATAAGAGGGTCCAAGGGATACAGTAAACCTGAAGTGAAGCATCGGACTCTATAACTAGTGTCATAGGAATGGTTCAAAACATAGACAGTAAGTGGAAACAGTTTTCTTGTACTTAAGTCGGCATTGTGCCTTTTGTATTTAATTCCGATGCAATTTCTGTGTTTCATCGTCAATTAGAAAGGTAAGAGGTATACAGTAAACCTGAAGTGAAGCATCATGATCTATAATTAGTGTCACAGGATTAGTTGAAAACATAGTAAGTAAGAAGAGTCAGTCTTCTTGTCCTTAAGTCGGCATTGTGCCTTTTGTATTTAATTCCGATGCAATTTCTGTGTTTCATCGTCAATAAGAAGGTCCAAGGGATATAGTAAACCTGAAGTGAAGCATTGGAATCTATAACTAGTGTCACAGGATGGTTCAAAACAAAGTCAGTAAGAAGAGTCAGTCTTCTTGTACACAAGTCGGCATTGTGCCATTTCTATTTAATTCCGATGCAATTTCAGTGTTTCATCGTCAATAAGAAGGTCCAAGAGGTTCAGTAAACCTGGAGTGAAGCATCGGAATCTATAACTAGTGTCACATGAATG
Source organism: Schistocerca piceifrons (assembly GCF_021461385.2). Taxonomy (NCBI): domain Eukaryota; kingdom Metazoa; phylum Arthropoda; class Insecta; order Orthoptera; family Acrididae; genus Schistocerca; species Schistocerca piceifrons. The sequence goes on along the minus strand of NW_025727860.1, from coordinate 31,437 downwards.
GGTCAAAACATAGACAGTATGAAGAGTCAGTCTTCTTGTACTTATACGGCATTGTGCCTTTTGTACTTAATTCCGGTGCAATTTCTGTGTTTCATCGTCAATAAGAAGGTCAGAGGGATACAGTAAACCTGAAGTGAAGCATCGGAATCTATAACTAGTGTCACAGGAATGGTTCAAAACATAGTCAGTAAGAAGAGTCAGTCTTCTTGTGCTTATGTCGGCATTGTGCCTTTTGTATTTAATTCCGAAGCTATTTCTGTGTTTCATCGTCAATGAGAAGGACCAAGGGATACAGTAAACCTGGAGTGAAGCATCGGAATCTATAACTAGTGTCACAGGAATGGTTCAAACCATAGACAGTGTGAAGAGTCAGTCTTCTTGTACATAAGTCGGCATTGTGCCTTTTGTATTTAATTCCGGTGCAATTTCTGTGTTTCATCGTCAATAAGAAGGTCAGAGGGATACAGTAAACCTGAAGTGAAGCATCGGAATCTTTAAGTAGTGTCCCAGGAAAGGGTAAAAACATAGACAGTGGGAAGAGTCAGTCTTCTTGTACTTAAGCCGGCATTTTGCCTTTTGTTTTTAATTCCGATGCAATTTCAGTGTTTCATCGTCAATAAGAAGGTCCAAGGGATACAGTAAACCTGGAGTGAAGCATCGGAATCTACAACTAGTGTCAATGGAATGGTTCAAAACATAGACATTAAGTAGAGTCAGTCTTCTTGTACTTAAGTCGGCATTGTGCCTTTTGTATTTAATTCCGGTGCAATTTCTGTGTTTCGTCGTCAATATGAAGGTCAGAGGGATACAGTAAACATGAAGTGAAGCATCGGAATCTATAACTATTGTCACAGGAATGGTTCAAAACATAGTCAGTAAGAAGAGTCGGTCTTCTTGTCCTTAAGTCGGCATTGTGCATTTTGTATTTAATTGCGATGCAATATCTGTGTTTCATCGTCAACAAGAGGGTCCAAGGGATACACTAAACCTGAAGTGAAGCATCGGAATCTATAACTAGTGTCACAGGAATGGTTCAAAACATAGACAGTAGGAAGATACAGTCATCTTGTACTTAAGTCCGCATTGAGCCATTTGTATTTCATTCCGCTGCTATTTCTGTGTTTCATCGTCAATGAGAAGGTCCAAGGGATACAGTAAACCTCGAGTGAAGCATCGGAATCTATAACTAGTGTCACAGGAATGGTTCAAAACATAGACAGTGTGAAGAGTCAGTCATCTTGTACTTCAGTCGGCATTGTGCCTTTCTTATTTAATTCCGGTGCAATTTCTGTGTTTCATCGTCAATAAGAAGGTCAGAGGGATACAGTAAACCTGAAGTGAAGCATCGGAATCTTTAACTAGTGTCACAGGAATGGGTAAAAACATAGACAGTGGGAAGAGCCAGTCTTCTTGTACTTAAGTCGGCATTTTGCCTTTTGTATTTAATTCCGATGCAATTTCAGTGTTTCATCGTCAATAAGAAGGTCCAAGGGATACAGTAAACCTGGAGTGAAGCATCGGAATCTATAACTAGTGTCACAGGAATGTTTCAAAACATAGACAGTAAGAAGATACAGTCTTCTTTTACTTAAGTCGTTATTGGGCCTTTTGTATTTAATTCCGATGCAATTTCTGTGTTTCATCGCCAACAAGAAGGTCCAAGGGATACAGAAAACCTGGAGTGAAGCATCGGAATCAATAACTAGTGTCACAGGAATGGTTCAAAACGTAGTCAGTAAGAAGAGTCAGTCTTCTTGTACTTGAGTCGGCATTGTGCCTTTTGTATTAAATTCCGATGCAATTTCTGTGTTCCACCGTCAATAAGAAGGTCCAAGGAATACAGTAAACCTGAAGTCAAGCATCGGAATCTATGACTAGTGTCACAGGAATGGTTCAAAACATAGACAGTAAGAAGAGTCGGTCTTCTTGTACTTAAGTCGGCATTGTGCCTTTTCTATTTAATTCCGGTGCAATTTCTGTGTTTCATCGTTAATAAGAAGGTCCAAATGATACAGTTAAGCTGAAGTGAAGCATCGGAATCGCTAACTAGTGTCACAGGAATGGTTCAAAACATAGTCAGTAAGAAGAGTCAGTCTTCTTGTACTTAAGTCGGTATTGTGCCTTTTGTATTTAATTCCGATGCGATTTCTGTGTTTCATCCTCAATAAGGTCAGAGGGATACAGTAAACCTGAAGTTAAGCATCGGAATCTATAACTAGTGTCACAGGAATGGTTCAAAACATAGACAGTTGGAAGAGTCAGACTTCTTGTACTTAAGTCGGCATTTTGCATTTTGTATTTAATTCCGATGCAATTTCAGTGTGTCATCGTCAATAAAAAGGTCCAAGGGATGCAGTAAACCTGGAGTAAAGCATCGAAATCTATAACTAGTGTCCATGGAATGGTTCAAAACATAGACAGTGGGAAGAGTCTGTCTTCTTGTACTTAAGTCGGCATTTTGCCTTTAGTATTTAATTCCGATGCAATTTCAGTGTTTCTTCGGCAATAAAAAGGTCCAAGGGATACAGTAAACCTGGAGTGAAGCATCGGAATCTATAACTAGTGTCACAGGAATGGTTCAAAACATAGTCAGTAAGAAGAGTCAGTCTTCATGTACTTAAGTCGGCATTGTGCCTTTTGTATTTAATTCCGATGCAATTTCAGTGTTTCATCGTCAATACGAAGGTCCAAGGGATATAGTAAATCTGAAGTGAAGCATTGGAATCTATAACTAGTGTCACAGGATGGATCAAAACAAAGTCAGTAAGAAGAGTCAGTCTTTTTGTACATAAGTCGGCATTGTGCCTTTTCTATTTAATTCCGATGCAGTTTCTGTGTTTCATTGTCAATTAGAAGGTCAGAGGGATACACTAAACCTGAAGTGAAGCATCGGAATCTATAACTAGTGTCACAGGAATGGTTCAAACATAATCAGTAAGAAGAGTCAGTCTTCTTGTGCTTAAGTCGGCATTGTGCCTTTTGCATTTAATTCCGATGCTATTTCTGTGTTTCATCGTCAATGAGAAGGTCCAATGGATACAGTAAACCTGGAGTGAAGCATCGGAATCTATAACTAGTGTCACAGGAAAGGTTCAAAACATAGTCAGTAAGAAGAGTCAGTGTTCTTGTACTTAAGTCGGCATTTTGCATTTTGTATTTAATTCCGATGCAATTTCAGTGTGACATCGTCAATAAGAAGGTCCAAGGGATACAGTAAACCTGGAGTGAAGTATCAAAACCTATGACTAGTGTCAATGGAATGGTTCGAATCATAGACAGTAAGAAGAGTCAGTCTTCTTGTACTTAAGTCGGCATTGTGCCTTTTGTATTTAATTCCGGTGCAATTTCTATGTTTCATCGTCAATAAGAAGGTCAGAGGGATACAGTAAACCTGAAGTAAAGCATCGGAATCCATAACTATTGTCACGGGAATGGTTCAAAACATAGTCAGTAAGAAGAGTTAGTCTACTTGTCCTTAAGTCGGTATTGTGCCTTTTGTATTTAATTCCGATGCAATATCTGTGTTTCATCGTCAATAAGAGGGTCCAAGGGATACAGTAAACCTGAAGTGAAGCATCGGAATCTATAACTAGTGTCATAGGAATGGTTCAAACATAGACAGTAAGAAGATACAGTCTTCTTGTACTTAAGTCGGCATTGTGCCTTTTGTATTTCATTCCGATGCAATTTCTGTGTTTCATCGTCAATAAGAAGGTAAGAGGTATACAGTAAACCTGAAGTGAAGCATCATGATCTATAATTAGTGTCACAGGATTGGTTGAAAACATAGTCAGTAAGAAGAGTCAGTCTTCTTGTCCTTAAGTCGGCATTGTGCCTTTTGTATCTTATTCCGATGCAAATTCTGTGTTTCATCGTCAATAAGAAGGTCCAAGGGATATAGTAAACCTGAAGTGAAGCATTGGAATCTATAACAAGTGTCACAGGATGGTTCAAAACAAAGTCAGTAAGAAGAGTCAGTCTTCTTGTACATAAGTCGGCATTGTGCCTTTTCTATTTAATTCCGATGCAATTTCAGTGTTTCATCGTCAATAAGAAGGTCCAAGGGATTCAGTAAACCTGGAGTGAAGCATCAGAATCTATATCTAGTGTCACATGAATGGGTCAAAACATAGACAGTTTGAAGAGTCAGTCTTCTTGTACTTAAGTCGGCATTGTGCCTTTTGTATTTAATTCCGGTGCAATTTCTGTGTTTCATCGTCATTAAGAAGGTCAGAGGGATACAGTAAACCTGAAGTGAGCATTTAAATCTATAACTAGTGTCACTGGAATGGATCAAAACATAGCCAGTAAGAAGAGTCAGTCTTCTTACACTTAAATCAGCTTTGTGAATTTCCTACTTAATTCCGATGCAATATCTGTGTTTCATCGTCAATAAGAAGCTCCAAGGTATACAGTAAACCTGGAATGAAGCATCGGAATCTATAACTAGTGTCACAGGATTGGTTCAAAACATAGGCAGTATTTATGTCGGCATTGTGCCCTTTGTATTTAATTCCGATGCAATTTCTGTGTTTTATCGTCAATAAGAAGGTCCAAGGGATACAGGAAACCTGAAGTGATGCATCGGAAACTACAACTAGTGTCACTGGAATGGTTCAAAACATAGTCAGTAAGAAGAGTCAGTCTTCTTGTCCTTAAGTCGGCATTGTGCCTTTTGTATTTAATTCCGATGCAATTTCTGTGTTTCAACGTCAATAAGAACGTCCGAGGGATACGGTAGACCTGGAGTGAAGCATCGGAATCTATTACTAGTGTCAATGGAATGGTTCAAAACATAGACAGTAAGAAGAGTCAGTCTTCTTGTACTTAAGTCGGCATTGTGTCTTTTGTATTTATTTCCGGTGCAATTTCTGTGTTTCATCGTCAATAGGAAGGTCAGAGGGATACAGAAAACCTGAAGTGAAGCATCGGAATCTATAACTAGTGTCACTGGAATGGTTCAAAACATAGACAGAACTTATGTCGGCATTGTGCTTTTTGTATTTAATTCCGATGCAATTTCTGTGTTTCATCGTCAATAAGAAGGTCCAAGGGATACAGGAAACTTGAAGTGAAGCATCGGAATCTATAACTAGTGTCACAGGAATGGTTCAAATCATAGTCAGTAAGAAGCGTCGGTCTTCATGTACTTAAGTCAGCATAGCGCCTTTTTTATTTAATTCCGGTGCAATTTCTGTGTTTCATCATAAATAAGAAGGTCAGATGGATACAGTAAACCTGAACTGAAGCATCGGAATCTATAACTAGTGTCACAGGAATGGTTCAAAACATAGTCAGTAAGAAGAGTCAGTCTTCTTGTCCTGATGTTGGCATTGTGCATTTTGTATTTAATTCCGATGCAATTTCTGTGTTTCATCGTCAATGAGAAGGACCAAGGGATACAGTAAACCTGGAGTGAAGCATCGGAATCTATAACTAGTGTCACAGGAACGGTTCAAAACATAGACAGTAGGAAGATACAGTCTTCTTGTACTTAAGTCGGCATTGTGCCTTTTGTATTTAATTCCGATGCAATTTCTGTGTTTCATCGCCAATAAGACGGTCTAAGGGATACAGTAAACCTGAAGTGAAGCATCGGAATCTACAACTAGTGTCACAGGAATGGTTCAAAACATAGACAGTAAGAATAGTCAGTCTTGTTGTACTTAAGTCGGCATTGTGCCTGTTGTATTTAATTCCGATGCAATTTCTGTGATTCATAATCAATAAGAAGGTCAGAGGGATTCAGTAACCCTGAAGTGAAGCATCGGAATCTATAACTAGTGTCACAGAAATGGTTCAAAACATTATAAGTAAGAAGAGTCAGTCTTAAGGTACTTGAGTCGGCATTGTGCCTTTTGTATTAAATTCCGATGCAATTTCTGTGTTTCATCGTCAATAAGAAGGTCCAAGGGATACAGTAAACCTGAAGTGAAGCATCGGAAACTATAACTAGTGTCTCAGGAATGGTTCAAAACATAGACAGTAAGAAGAGTCAGTCTTCTTGTACTTAAGTCGGCATTGTGCCTTTTCTATTTAATTCCGGTGCAATTTCTGTGTTATATCGTCAATAAGAAGGTCAGAGGGATACATTAAACCTGAAGTGAAGCATCGGAATCTATAACTAGTGTCACAGGAACGGTTCAAAACATAGTCAGTAAGTAGAGTCAGTCTTTTTGTACTGAAGTCGGCATTGTGCCTTTTGTATTTAATTCCGAGGTAATTTCAGTGTGTCATCGTCAATAAGAAGGTCCAAGGGATGCAGTAAACCTGGAGTAAAGCATCGAAATCTATAACTAGTGTCAATGGAATGGTTCAAAACATAGACAGTGGGAAGAGTCAGTCTTCTTGTACTTAAGTGGGCATTGTGCCTTTAGTATATATTTCCGATGCAATATCAGTGTTTCATCGTCAATAAAAAGGTCCAAGGGATACAGTAAACCTGGAGTGAAGCATCGGGATCTATAACTAGTGTCACAGGAATGGTTCAAAACATAATCATTAGGAAGAGTCAGTCTTCTTGTGCTTAAGTCGGCATTGTGCTTTTGTATTTAATTCCGGTGCAATTTCTGTGTTTCATCGTCAACAAGAAGGTCAGAGGGATACAGTAAACCTGAAGTGAAGGATCGGAATCTATAACTAGTGTCACAGGAATGGTTCAAAACATAGTCAGTAAGAAGAGTCAGTCTTCTTGTGCTTAAGTCGGCATTGTGCCTTTTGTATTTAATTCCGAAGCTATTTCTGTGTTTCATCGTCAATGAGAAGGTCCAAGGGATACAGTAAACCTGGAGTGAAGCATCGGAATCTATAACTAGTGTCACAGGAATGGTTCAAAACACAGTCAGTAAAAAGAGTCAGTCTTCTTGTACATAAGTCGGCATTGTGCCTTTTCAATTTAATTCCGATGCAATTTCAATGTTTCATCGTCAATAAGAAGGTCCAAGGGATTCAGTAAACCTGGAGTGAAGCATCGGAATCTATAACTAGTGTCACAAGAATGGGTCAAAACATAGACAGTATGAAGAGTCAGTCTTCTTGTACTTAAGTCGGGATTGTGCCTTTTGGGTTTAAGCCCGGGCAATTTCTGTGTTTCATCGTCAATAAGAAGGTCAGAGGTATACAGTAAACCTGAAGTGAAGCATCGGAATTTATAACTAGTGTCACAGGAATGGTTCAATGCATAGACAGTAAGAAGATGCAGTCTTCTTGTACTTAAGTCGGCATTGTGCCTTTTATATTTAATTCCTATGCAATTTCTGTGTTTTATCGTCAATAAGAAGGTCCAAGGGATACAGTAAACCTGAAGTATAGCATCGGAATCTATAACTAGTGTCACAGGAATGGTTCAAAACATAGTCAGTAAGAAGATTCAGTCTTCATGTACTTAAGCCGGCATTGTGCCTTTTGTATTTAATTCCGATGCAATTTCTGTGTCTCATCGTCAATAAGAAGGTCCAAGGGTTACAGTAAACCTGAAGTGAAGATTCGGAATCTATAACTAGTGTCACAGGAATGGTTCAAAACATAGTCAGTAAGAAGAGTCAGTCTTCTTGTACTTAAGTCGGCATATTTGCCTAATCTATTTAATACTGATGCAATTTCAGTGTTTCATCGACAATAAGAAGGTCCATGGGATACAGTAAACCGGGAGTGAAGCATCGGAATCTAAAACTAGTGTCAATGGAATGGCTCAAAGCATAGTAAGAAGAGTCAGTCTTCTTGTACTTAAGTCGGGATTGTGCCTTTTGGGTTTAAGTCCGGTGCAATTTCTGTGTTTCATCGTCAATAAGAAGGTCAGAGGTATACAGTAAACCTGAAGTGAAGCATCGGAATCTATAACTAGTGTCACAGGAATGGTTCAATACATAGACAGTAAGAAGATGCAGTCTTCTTGTACTTAAGTCGGCATTGTGCCTTTTATATTTAATTCCTATGCAATTTCTGTGTTTTATCGTCAATAAGAAGGTCCAAGGGATACAGTAAACCTGAAGTATAGCATCGGAATCTATAACTAGTATCACAGGAATGGTTCAAAGCAGAGTCAGTAAGAAGAGTCGGTCTTCGTGTACTTAAGTCGGCATTGTGCCTTTTGTATTTAATTTCGGTGCAATTTCTGTGTTTCATCGTCAATAAGAAGGTCAGAGGGATACAGAAAACCTGAAGTGAAGCATCGGAATCTATAACTAGTGTCACTGGAATGGTTCAAAACATAGTCAGTAAAAAGAGTCAGTCTTCGTGTCCTTAAGTCGGCATTGTGCCCTTTGTATTTAATTCCGAAGCACTTTCTGTGTTTCATCGTCAATAAGAAGGTCCAAGGGATACAGTAAACCTGACGTGAAGCATAGAAATCTATAACTAGTGTCACAGGAATGGTTCAAAGCATAGACAGTAAGAAGAGTCAGTCATCTTGTACTTAAGTCGGCATTGTGCCTTTTGTATTTAATTCCGATGAAATTTCTGTGTTTCATCGTCAATAAGATGATCTGAGGGATAAAGTAACCCTGAAGTGAAGCATCGGAATCTATAACTAGTGTCACAGAATGGTTCAAAACATAGTCAGTAAGAAGAGTCAGTCTTCTTGTACTTAAGTCGGCATTGTGCCGTTTGTATTTACTTCCGAAGCAATTTCTGTGTTTCATCGTCAATAAGAAGGACCAAGGGATACAGGAAACCTGGAGTGAAGCATCGGAATCTATAACTACTGTCACAGGAATGGTTCAAAACAGAGACAGTAAGAAGAGTCAGTCTTCATGTACTTATGTCGGCATTGTGCCTTTTGTATTTAATTCCGATGCAATTTCTGTGTTTCATCGTCAATAAGAAGGTTCAAGGGATACAGTAAACCTGAACTGAAGCATTGGAAACTATAACTAGTGACACAGGAATGGTTCAAAACATAGTCAGTAAGAAGAGTCAGGCTTCATGTACTTAAGTCGGCATTGTGCTTTTTGTATTTAATTACGATGCAATTTCTGTGTTTCATCGTCAATAAGAAGGTCCAAGGGATACAGTAAACATGAAGTGAAGCATCGGAATCTATAACTAGTGTCACAAGAATGGTTGAAATCATAGTCAGTAAGAAGAGTCAGTCTTCTTGTACTTAAGTAGCATTGTGCCTTTTCTATTTAATTCTGATGCAACTTCAGTGTTTCATCGTCAAAATGAAGATCCAAGGGATACAGTAAACCTGGAGTGGAGCATCGGAATCTATAACTAGTGTCAGAGGAATGGTTCAAAACATAGACAGTAAGACTTGTCAGTCTTCTTGTACTTAAGTCGGCATTGTGCCTTTTGTATTTAATTCCGTTGCAATTTCTGTGTTTCATCGTCAATAGGTAGGTCAGAGGGATACAGTAAACCTGAAGTGAAGCATCGGAATCTATAACTAGTGTCACAGGAATGGTTCAAAACATAGTCAGTAAAAAGAGTCGGTCTTCATGTACTTAAGTCGGCATTGTGCCTTTTCTATTTAATTCCGATGCAATTTCAGTGTTTAATAGTCAATAAGAAGGTCCAAGGGATACAGTAAACCTGAAGTGAAGCATCGGATCTGTAACTAGTGTTACAGGAATGGTTCAAAACATAGTCAGTAAGAAGAGTCAGTCTTCATGTTCTTAAGTCGGCATTGTGCCTTTTGTATTTAATTCCGATGCAATTTCTGTGTTTCATCGTCAATAAGAAGGTCCAATTGATACATTAAACCTGAAGTGAAGAATCGGAATCTATAACTAGTGTCACAGGAATGGTTCAAAACATAGTCAGTAACAAGAGTCCGTCTTCTTGTACGTAAGTCGGCATATTTGCCTAATCCATTTAATACCGATGCAATTTCAGTGTTTCATCGACAATAAGAAGGTCCAAGGGATACAGTTAACCTGAAGTGAAGCATCGGATCTATAACTAGTGTCACAGGAATGGTTCAAAACATAGTCAGTAAGAAGAGTCGGTCTTCATGTACTTAAGTCGGCAATGTGCCTTTTCTATTTAATTCCGATGCAATTTCAGTGTTTAATCGTCAATAAGAAGGTCCAAGGGATACAGTAAACCGGGAGTGAAGCATCGGAATCTAAAACTAGTGTCAATGGAATGGCTCAAAGCATAGTAAGAAGAGTCAGTCTTCTTGTACTTAAGTCGGGATTGTGCCTTTTGGGTTTAAGTCCGGTGCAATTTCTGTGTTTCATCGTCAATAAGAAGGTCAGAGGTATACAGTAAACCTGAAGTGAAGCATCGGAATTTATAACTAGTGTCACAGGAATGGTTCAATACATAGACAGTAAGAAGATGCAGTCTTCTTGTACTTAAGTCGGCATTGTGCCTTTGCAATTTCTGTGTTTTATCGTCAATAAGAAGGTCCAAGGGATACAGTAAACCTGAAGTATAGCATCGGAATCTATAACTAGTATCACAGGAATGGTTCAAAACATAGTCAGTAAGAAGATTCAGTCTTCATGTACTTAAGCCGGCATTGTGCCTTTTGTATTTAATTCCGATGCAATTTCTGTGTCTCATCGTCAATAAGAAGGTCCAAGGGTTACAGTAAACCTGAAGTGAAGATTCGGAATCTATAACTAGTGTCACAGGAATGGTTCAAAACATAGTCAGTAAGAAGAGTCAGTCTTCTTGTACTTAAGTCGGCATATTTGCCTAATCTATTTAATACTGATGCAATTTCAGTGTTTCATCGACAATAAGAAGGTCCATGGGATACAGTAAACCGGGAGTGAAGCATCGGAATCTAAAACTAGTGTCAATGGAATGGCTCAAAGCATAGTAAGAAGAGTCAGTCTTCTTGTACTTAAGTCGGGATTGTGCCTTTTGGGTTTAAGTCCGGTGCAATTTCTGTGTTTCATCGTCAATAAGAAGGTCAGAGGTATACAGTAAACCTGAAGTGAAGCATCGGAATCTATAACTAGTGTCACAGGAATGGTTCAATACATAGACAGTAAGAAGATGCAGTCTTCTTGTACTTAAGTCGGCATTGTGCCTTTTATATTTAATTCCTATGCAATTTCTGTGTTTTATCGTCAATAAGAAGGTCCAAGGGATACAGTAAACCTGAAGTATAGCATCGGAATCTATAACTAGTATCACAGGAATGGTTCAAAGCATAGTCAGTAAGAAGAGTCGGTCTTCGTGTACTTAAATCGGCATTGTGCCTTTTGTATTTAATTTCGGTGCAATTTCTGTGTTTCATCGTCAATAAGAAGGTCAGAGGGATACAGAAAACCTGAAGTGAAGCATCGGAATCTATAACTAGTGTCACTGGAATGGTTCAAAACATAGTCAGTAAGAAGAGTCAGTCTTCTTGTCCTTAAGTCGGCATTGTGCCTTTTGTATTTAATTCCGAAGCACTTTCTGTGTTTCATCGTCAATAAGAAGGTCCAAGGGATACAGTAAACCTGACGTGAAGCATAGAAATCTATAACTAGTGTCACAGGAATGGTTCAAAGCATAGACAGTAAGAAGAGTCAGTCATCTTGTACTTAAGTCGGCATTGTGCCTTTTGTATTTAATTCCGATGAAATTTCTGTGTTTCATCGTCAATAAGATGATCTGAGGGATAAAGTAACCCTGAAGTGAAGCATCGGAATCTATAACTAGTGTCACAGAATGGTTCAAAACATAGTCAGTAAGAAGAGTCAGTCTTCATGTTCTTAAGTCGGCATTGTGCGTTTTGTATTTAATTCCGATGCAATTTCTGTGTTTCATCGTCAATAAGAAGGTCCAATTGATACATTAAACCTGAAGTGAAGAATCGGAATCTATAACTAGTGTCACAGGAATGGTTCAAAACATAGTCAGTAACAAGAGTCAGTCTTCTTGTACGTAAGTCGGCATATTTGCCTAATCTATTTAATACCGATGCAATTTCAGTGTTTCATCGACAATAAGAAGGTCCAAGGGATACAGTTAACCTGAAGTGAAACATCGGATCTATAACTAGTGTCACAGGAATGGTTCAAAACATAGTCAGTAAGAAGAGTCGGTCTTCATGTACTTAAGTCGGCATTGTGCCTTTTCTACTTAATTCCGATGCAATTTCAGTGTTTAATCGTCAATAAGAAGGTCCAAGGGATACAGTAAACCGGGAGTGAAGCATCGGAATCTAAAACTAGTGTCAATGGAATGGCTCAAAGCATAGTAAGAAGAGTCAGTCATCTTGTACTTAAGTCGGGATTGTGCCTTTTGGGTTTAAGTCCGGTGCAATTTCTGTGTTTCATCGTCAATAAGAAGGTCAGAGGTATACAGTAAACCTGAAGTGAAGCATCGGAATTTATAACTAGTGTCACAGGAATGGTTCAATACATAGACAGTAAGAAGATGCAGTCTTCTTGTACTTAAGTCGGCATTGTGCCTTTTATATTTAATTCCTATGCAATTTCTGTGTTTTATCGTCAATAAGAAGGTCCAAGGGATACAGTAAACCTGAAGTATAGCATCGGAATCTATAACTAGTATCACAGGAATGGTTCAAACATAGTCAGTAAGAAGATTCAGTCTTCATGTACTTAAGCCGGCATTGTGCCTTTTGTATTTAATTCCGATGCAATTTCTGTGTCTCATCGTCAATAAGAAGGTCCAAGGGTTACAGTAAACCTGAAGTGAAGATTCGGAATCTATAACTAGTGTCACAGGAATGGTTCAAAACATAGTCAGTAAAAAGAGTCAGTCTTCTTGTACTTAAGTCGGCATATTTGCCTAATCTATTTAATACTGATGCAATTTCAGTGTTTCATCGAAAATAAGAAGGTCCATGGGATACAGTAAACCGGGAGTGAAGCATCGGAATCTAAAACTAGTGTCAATGGAATGGCTCAAAGCATAGTAAGAAGAGTCAGTCTTCTTGTACTTAAGTCGGGATTGTGCCTTTTGGGTTTAAGTCCGGTGCAATTTCTGTGTTTCATCGTCAATAAGAAGGTCAGAGGTATACAGTAAACCTGAAGTGAAGCATCGGAATCTATAACTAGTGTCACAGGAATGGTTCAATACATAGACAGTAAGAAGATGCAGTCTTCTTGTACTTAAGTCGGCATTGTGCCTTTTATATTTAATTCCTATGCAATTTCTGTGTTTTATCGTCAATAAGAAGGTCCAAGGGATACAGTAAACCTGAAGTATAGCATCGGAATCTATAACTAGTATCACAGGAATGGTTCAATGCATAGTCAGTAAGAAGAGTCGGTCTTCGTGTACTTAAGTCGGCATTGTGCCTTTTGTATTTAATTTCGGTGCAATTTCTGTGTTTCATCGTCAATAAGAAGGTCAGAGGGATACAGAAAACCTGAAGTGAAGCATCGGAATCTATAACTAGTGTCACTGGAATGGTTCAAAACATAGTCAGTAAGAAGAGTCAGTCTTCTTGTCCTTAAGTCGGCATTGTGCCTTTTGTATTTAATTCCGAAGCACTCTCTGTGTTTCGTCGTCAATAAGAAGGTCCAAGGGATACAGTAAACCTGACGTGAAGCATAGAAATCTATAACTAGTGTCACAGGAATGGTTCAAAGCATAGACAGTAAGAAGAGTCAGTCATCTTGTACCTAAGTCGGCATTGTGCCTTTTGTATTTAATTCCGATGAAATTTCTGTGTTTCATCGTCAATAAGATGATCTGAGGGATAAAGTAACCCTGAAGTGAAGCATCGGAATCTATAACTAGTGTCACAGAATGGTTCAAAACATAGTCAGTAAGAAGAGTCAGTCTTCTTGTACTTAAGTCGGCATTGTGCCGTTTGTATTTAATTCCAAAGCAATTTCTGTGTTTCATCGTCAATAAGAAGGACCAAGGGATACAGGAAACCTGGAGTGAAGCATCGGAATCTATAACTAGTGTCACAGGAATGGTTCAAAACAGAGACAGTAAGAAGAGTCAGTCTTCATGTACTTATGTCGGCATTGTGCCTTTTGTATTTAATTCTGATGCAATTTCTGTGTTTCATCGTCAATAAGAAGGTTCAAGGGATACAGTAAACCTGAACTGAAGCATTGGAAACTATAACTAGTGACACAGGAATGGTTCAAAACATAGTCAGTAAGAAGAGTCAGGCTTCATGTACTTAAGTCGGCATTGTGCTTTTTGTATTTAATTACGATGCAATTTCTGTGTTTCATCGTCAATAAGAAGGTCCGAGGGATACAGTAAACCTGAAGTGAAGCATCGGAATCTATAACTAGTGTCACAAGAATGGTTGAAATCATAGTCAGTAAGAAGAGTCAGTCTTGTTGAACTTAAGTAGCATTGTGCCTTTTCAATTTAATTCCGATGCAACTTCAGTGTTTCATCGTCAAAATGAAGATCCAAGGGATACAGTAAACCTGGAGTGAAGCATCGGAATCTATAACTAGTGTCAGTGGAATGGTTCAAAACATAGACAGTAAGACTTGTCAGACTTCTTGTACTTAAGTCGGCATTGTGCCTTTTGTATTTAATTCCGGTGCAATTTCTGTGTTTCATCGTCAATAGGTAGGTCAGAGGGATACAGTAAACCTGAAGTGAAGCATCGGAATCTATAACTAGTGTCACAGGAATGGTTCAAAACATAGTCAGTAAAAAGAGTCGGTCTTCATGTACGTAAGTCGGCATTGTGCCTTTTGTATTTTATTCCGGTGCAATGTCTGTGTTTCATCGACAATAAGAAGGTCAGATGGATACAGTAAACCTGAGGTGAAGCATCGGAATCTGAAACTAGTGTCACAGGAATGGTTCAAATCATAGTCAGTAAGAAGAGTCAGTCTTCTTGTACTTATGTCAGCATTGTGCACTTTCTATTTATTTCCGATGCAATTGCTGTGTTTCATCGTCAATATGAAGGTCATAGGGATACAGTAAACCTGAAGTGAAGCATCGGAATCTATAACTAGTGTGACATTAATGGTTCAAAACATAATCGCAAGGAAAAGTCAGTCTTCTTGTCCTTAAGTCAACATTGTGCTTTTTGTATTTATTTCCTATGCAATTTCTGTGTTTCATCGTTAGTACGAAGGTCCAAGGGATACAGTAAACCTGAAGTGAAGCATCGCAATCTATAACTAGTGTCACAGGAATGGTTCATATCATAGTCAGTAAGAAGAGTCAGTCTTCTTGTACTTAAGTCGGCAATGTGTCTTTTCTATTTAATTCCGATGCAATTTCAGTGTTTCATCGTCAATTAGAAAGGTCCAAGGGATACAGTAAACCTGGAGTGAAGCATCGGAATATATAACTAGTGTCAATGGAATGTTCAAAACATAGACAGTAGGAAGAGTCAGTGTTCTTGTACTTAAGTTAGGATTGTGCCTTTTGGGTTTAAGTCCGGTGCAATTTCTGTGTTTCATCGTCAATAAGATGGACAGAGGGATACAGGAACCCTGAAGTGACTCATCGGAATCTATAACTTGTGTCACAGGAATGGTTCAAAACATAGTCAGTAACAAGAGTCAGTCTTCTTGTACGTAAGTCGGCATATTTGCCTAATCTATATAATACCGATGCAATTTCAGTGTTTCATCGACAATAAGAAGGTCCAAGGGATACAGTAAACCTGGAGTTAAGCATCGCAATCTATAACTAGTGTCAATGGAATGGCTCAAAGCATAGACAGTAAGAAGAGTCATTCTTCTTGTACTTAAGTTGGGATTGTGCCTTTTGGGTTTAAGTCAGGTGCAATTTCTGTGTTTCATCGTCAATACGAAGGTCAGAGGTATACAGTAAACCTGAAGTGAAGCATCGGAATCTATTACTAGTGTCACAGGAATGGTTCAAAACATAGTCAGTAGGAAGAGTCAGTCTTCTTGTCCTTAAGTCGGCATTGTGCCTTTTGTATTTAATCCCGATGCAATTTCTGTGTTTTATCGTCAATAAGAAGGTCCAAGGGATACAGTAAAATTGATGTGGAGCATAGATATCTATAACTAGTGTCACAGGAATGGGTCAAAGCATAGACAGTAAGAAGAGTCAGTCATCTTGTACTTAAGTCGGCATTGTGCCTTTTGTATTTAATTCCGATGCAATTTCTGTGTTTCATCGTCAATAAGATGATCTTAGGGATACAGTAACCCTGAAGTGAAGCATCGGAATCTATAACTAGTGTCACAGAATGGTTCAAAACATAGTCAGTAAGAAGCGTCAGTCTTCTTGTACTTAAGTCGGCATTGTGCCTTTTGTATTTAATTCCGATGCAATTTCTGTGTTTCATCGTCAATAAGAAGGTCAGAGGGATACAGGAAACCTGAAAGGAAGCATCGGAATCCATATCTACTGTCACAGGTATGGTTCAAAGCAATGACAGTAAGAAGAGTCAGTCTTCTTGTACTTGAGTCGGCATTGTGCTTCTTAAATTAAATCCCGATGCAATTTCTGTGATTCATCGTCAATAAGAAGGTCAGGGGGATACAGTAAACCCGAAGTGAAGAATCGGAATCTATAACTAGTGTCACAGGAATGGTTCAAAAACGTAGTCAGTAAGAAGAGTCAGTCTTCTTTCCTTAAATCGGCATTGTGCCTATTGTATTTAATTCCGATGCAATTTCTGTGTTACATCGTCAATAAGAAGGACCAAGGGATACAGGAAACCTGGAGTGAAGCATCGGAATCTTTAACTAGTGTCACAGGAATGGTTCAAAACATAGACAGTAAGAAGAGTCAGTCTTCATGTACTTAAGTCGGCATTGTGCCTTTTGTATTTAATTCCGATGAAATTTCTGTGTTTCATCTTCAATAAGAAGGTTCAAGGGATACAGTAAACCTGAACTGAAGCATCGCAAACTATAACTAGTGACACAGGAATGGTTCAAAACATAGTCAGTAAGAAGAGTCAGTCTTCATGTACTTAAGTCAGCATTGTGCTTTTTGTATTTAATTACGATGCAATTTCTGTGTTTCATCGTCAATAAGAAGGTCCAAGGGATACAGTAAACATGAAGTGAAGCATCGGAATCTATAACTAGTGTCACAGGAATGGTTGAAAACATAGTCAGTAAGAAGATTCAGTCTTCTTGTACTTAAGTAGCATTGTGAGTTTTCTATTTAATTCCGATGCAACTTCAGTGTTTCATCGTCAATATGAAGGTCCAAGGGATACAGTTAACCCTAGAGTGAAGCATCGGAATCTATAACTAGTGTCAGTGGAATGGTTCAAAACATAGACAGTAAGAAGAGTCAGTCTCCTTGTACTTAAGTTGGCACTGTGCCTTTTCTATTTAATTCCTATGCAATTTCTGCGTTTCATCGTCAATAAGAAGGCCCATGGGATACAGTAAACCTGGAGTGAAGCATCGGAATCTATAACTAGTGTCACAGGAATGGTTCAAAACATAGACAGTAAGAAGTGTCAGACTTCTTGTACTTAAGTCGGCATTTTGCATTTTGCATTTAATTCCGATGTAATTTCTGTGTTTCATCGTCAATATGAGGGTCAGAGTGATTCAGTAAACCTGAAGTGAAGCATCGGAATCTATAACTAGTGTCACAGGAATGGTTCAAAACATAGTCAGTAAAAAGAGTCGGTCTTCATGTACTTAAGTCGGCATTGTGCCTTTTGCATTTAATTCCGGTGCAATGTCTGTGTTTCATCGTCAATAAGAAGGTCAGATGGATACAGTAAACCTGAGGTAAAGCATCGGAATCTAAAACTAGTGTCACAGGAATGGTTCAAAACATAGTCAGTAAGAAGAGTCGAGCCTTCTTGTCCTTCAGTCTGCATATTTGCCTAATCTATTTAATACCGATGCAATTTCAGTGTTTCATCGACAATAAGAAGGTCCAAGGGATACAGTAAACCTGGAGTGAAGCACGGAATCAATAACTAGTGTCAATGAAATTGCTCAAAGCAAAGACAGTAAAAAGAGTCAGTCTTCTTGTACTTAAGTCGGCATTGTGCCTTTTGTATTTAATTCTGATGCTATTTCTGTGTTTCATCGTCAATAAGAAGGTCCAAGGGATACAGTAAACCTGAAGTGAAGCATCGGAATCAATTACTAGTGTCACAGGAATGGTTCAAAGCATAGTCAGTGAGAAGAGTGAGTCTTCTTGTCCGTAAGTCGGCATTGTGCCTTTTCAATTTAATTCAGATGCAATTTCAGTGTTTCATCGTCAATAAGAAGGTCCAAGGGATACAGTAAACCTGAAGTGAAGAATCGGAATCTATAACAAGTGTCACAGGAATGGTTCAAAACATAGTCAGTAAGAAGAGTCGGTCTTCATGTACTTAAGTCGGCATTGTGCCTTTTCTATTTAATTCCGATGCAATTTCAGTGTTTAATCGTCAATAAGAAGGTTCAAGGGATACAGTAAACCTGAAGTGAAGCATCGAATCTATAACTAGTGTCACACGAATGGTTCAAAACATAGTCAGTAAGAAGAGTCAGTCTTCATGTACTTAAGTCGGCATTGTGCCTTTTGTATTTAATTCCGATGCAATTTCTGTGTTTCATCGTCAATAAGAAGGTCCAAGGGATACAGTAAACCTGAAGTGAAGAATCGGAATCTATAACTAGTGTCACAGGAATGGTTCAAAACATAGTCAGTAAGAAGAGTCAGTCTTCTTGTACTTAAGTCAGCATATTTGCCTAATCTATTTAATACCGATGCAATTTCAGTGTTTCATCGTCAATAAGAAGGTCAGAGGTATACAGTAAACCTGAAGTGACGCATCGGAATCTATAACTAGTGTCACAGGAATGGTTGAAAACATAGTCAGTAAGAAAAGTGAGTCTTCTTGTACTTAAGTAGCATTGTGCCTTTTCTATTTAATTCCGATGCAATTTCAGTGTTTCATCGTCAATATGAAGGTCCAAGGGATACAGTAAACCTGGAGTGAAGCATCGGAATCTATAACTAGTGTCAGTGGGATGGTTCAAAACATAGTCAGTAAGCAGAGTCAGTCTCCTTGTACTTAAGTTGGCATTGTGCCTTTTCTATTTAATTCCTATGCAATTTCTGCGTGTCATCGTCAATAAGAAGGTCCATGGGATACAGTAAATCTGGAGTGAAGCATCGGAATCTATAACTAGTGTCACAGGAATGGTTCAAAAGCACAGTCAGTAAGAAGGGTCAGTCTTCTTGTCCTTAAGATGGCATTGTGCCTTTTCTATTTAATTCCTATGCAATTTCTGTGTTTCATCGTCAATAAGAAGGTCCAAGGGATACAGTAAACCTGGAGTGAAGAATCGGAATCTATAACTAGTGTCACAGGAATGGTTCAAAACATAGACAGTAAGAAGAGTCAGTCTTCTTGTACCTAAGTCGACATTGTGCCGCTTGTATTTAATTCCGATGCAATTTCTGTATTTCATCGTCAATAAGAAGGTCAGAGGGATACAGTAACCCTGAAGTGAAGCACCGGAATCGATAACTAGCGTCACAGAAATGGTTCAAAACATAGTCAGTACGAAGAGTCAGTCTTCTTGTCCTTAAGTCGGCATTGTGCCTTTTGTATTTAATCCCGATGCAATTTCTGTGTTTTATCGTCAATAAGAAGGTCCAAGGGATACAGTAAAATTGATGTGAAGCATAGATATCTATAACTAGTGTCACAGGAATGGTTCAAAGCATAGACAGTAAGAAGAGTCAGTCATCTTGTACTTAAGTCGGCATTGTGCCTTTTGTATTTAATTCCGATGCAATTTCTGTGTTTCATCGTCAATAAGATGATCTTAGGGATACAGTAACCCTGAAGTGAAGCATCGGAATCTATAACTAGTGTCACAGAATGGTTCAAAACATAGTCAGTAAGAAGCGTCTGTCTTCTTGTACTTAAGTCGGCATTGTGCCTTTTGTATTTAATTCCGATGCAATTTCTGTGTTTCATCGTCAATAAGAAGGTCAGAGGGATACAGGAAACCTGAAAGGAAGCATCGGAATCCATAACTACTGTCACAGGTATGGTTCAAAGCATAGACAGTAAGAAGAGTCAGTCTTCTTGTACTTGAGTCGGCATTGTGCTTCTTAAATTAAATCCCGATGCAATTTCTGTGATTCATCGTCAATAAGAAGGTCAGGGGGATACAGTAAACCCGAAGTGAAGAATCGGAATCTATAACTAGTGTCACAGGAATGGTTCAAAAACGTAGTCAGTAAGAAGAGTCAGTCTTCTTTCCTTAAATCGGCATTGTGCCTATTGTATTTAATTCCGATGCAATTTCTGTGTTACATCGTCAATAAGAAGGACCAAGGGATACAGGAAACCTGGAGTGAAGCATCGGAATCTTTAACTAGTGTCACAGGAATGGTTCAAAACATAGACAGTAAGAAGAGTCAGTCTTCATGTACTTAAGTCGGCATTGTGCCTTTTGTATTTAATTCCGATGAAATTTCTGTGTTTCATCTTCAATAAGAAGGTTCAAGGGATACAGTAAACCTGAACTGAAGCATCGCAAACTATAACTAGTGACACAGGAATGGTTCAAAACATAGTCAGTAAGAAGAGTCAGTCTTCATGTACTTAAGTCAGCATTGTGCTTTTTGTATTTAATTACGATGCAATTTCTGTGTTTCATCGTCAATAAGAAGGTCCAAGGGATACAGTAAACATGAAGTGAAGCATCGGAATCTATAACTAGTGTCACAGGAATGGTTGAAAACATAGTCAGTAAGAAGATTCAGTCTTCTTGTACTTAAGTAGCATTGTGAGTTTTCTATTTAATTCCGATGCAACTTCAGTGTTTCATCGTCAATATGAAGGTCCAAGGGATACAGTTAACCCTAGAGTGAAGCATCGGAATCTATAACTAGTGTCAGTGGAATGGTTCAAAACATAGACAGTAAGAAGAGTCAGTCTCCTTGTACTTAAGTTGGCACTGTGCCTTTTCTATTTAATTCCTATGCAATTTCTGCGTTTCATCGTCAATAAGAAGGCCCATGGGATACAGTAAACCTGGAGTGAAGCATCGGAATCTATAACTAGTGTCACAGGAATGGTTCAAAACATAGACAGTAAGAAGTGTCAGACTTCTTGTACTTAAGTCGGCATTTTGCATTTTGCATTTAATTCCGATGTAATTTCTGTGTTTCATCGTCAATATGAGGGTCAGAGTGATTCAGTAAACCTGAAGTGAAGCATCGGAATCTATAACTAGTGTCACAGGAATGGTTCAAAACATAGTCAGTAAAAAGAGTCGGTCTTCATGTACTTAAGTCGGCATTGTGCCTTTTGCATTTAATTCCGGTGCAATGTCTGTGTTTCATCGTCAATAAGAAGGTCAGATGGATACAGTAAACCTGAGGTAAAGCATCGGAATCTAAAACTAGTGTCACAGGAATGGTTCAAAACATAGTCAGTAAGAAGAGTCGAGCCTTCTTGTCCTTCAGTCTGCATATTTGCCTAATCTATTTAATACCGATGCAATTTCAGTGTTTCATCGACAATAAGAAGGTCCAAGGGATACAGTAAACCTGGAGTGAAGCACGGAATCAATAACTAGTGTCAATGAAATTGCTCAAAGCAAAGACAGTAAAAAGAGTCAGTCTTCTTGTACTTAAGTCGGCATTGTGCCTTTTGTATTTAATTCTGATGCTATTTCTGTGTTTCATCGTCAATAAGAAGGTCCAAGGGATACAGTAAACCTGAAGTGAAGCATCGGAATCAATTACTAGTGTCACAGGAATGGTTCAAAGCATAGTCAGTGAGAAGAGTGAGTCTTCTTGTCCGTAAGTCGGCATTGTGCCTTTTCAATTTAATTCAGATGCAATTTCAGTGTTTCATCGTCAATAAGAAGGTCCAAGGGATACAGTAAACCTGAAGTGAAGAATCGGAATCTATAACAAGTGTCACAGGAATGGTTCAAAACATAGTCAGTAAGAAGAGTCGGTCTTCATGTACTTAAGTCGGCATTGTGCCTTTTCTATTTAATTCCGATGCAATTTCAGTGTTTAATCGTCAATAAGAAGGTTCAAGGGATACAGTAAACCTGAAGTGAAGCATCGAATCTATAACTAGTGTCACATGAATGGTTCAAAACATAGTCAGTAAGAAGAGTCAGTCTTCATGTACTTAAGTCGGCATTGTGCCTTTTGTATTTAATTCCGATGCAATTTCTGTGTTTCATCGTCAATAAGAAGGTCCAAGGGATACAGTAAACCTGAAGTGAAGAATCGGAATCTATAACTAGTGTCACAGGAATGGTTCAAAACATAGTCAGTAAGAAGAGTCAGTCTTCTTGTACTTAAGTCAGCATATTTGCCTAATCTATTTAATACCGATGCAATTTCAGTGTTTCATCGTCAATAAGAAGGTCAGAGGTATACAGTAAACCTGAAGTGACGCATCGGAATCTATAACTAGTGTCACAGGAATGGTTGAAAACATAGTCAGTAAGAAAAGTGAGTCTTCTTGTACTTAAGTAGCATTGTGCCTTTTCTATTTAATTCCGATGCAATTTCAGTGTTTCATCGTCAATATGAAGGTCCAAGGGATACAGTAAACCTGGAGTGAAGCATCGGAATCTATAACTAGTGTCAGTGGAATGGTTCAAAACATAGTCAGTAAGCAGAGTCAGTCTCCTTGTACTTAAGTTGGCATTGTGCCTTTTCTATTTAATTCCTATGCAATTTCTGAGTGTCATCGTCAATAAGAAGGTCCATGGGATACAGTAAATCTGGAGTGAAGCATCGGAATCTATAACTAGTGTCACAGGAATGGTTCAAAAGCACAGTCAGTAAGAAGGGTCAGTCTTCTTGTCCTTAAGATGGCATTGTGCCTTTTCTATTTAATTCCTATGCAATTTCTGTGTTTCATCGTCAATAAGAAGGTCCAAGGGATACAGTAAACCTGGAGTGAAGAATCGGAATCTATAACTAGTGTCACAGGAATGGTTCAAAACATAGACAGTAAGAAGAGTCAGTCTTCTTGTACCTAAGTCGACATTGTGCCGCTTGTATTTAATTCCGATGCAATTTCTGTATTTCATCGTCAATAAGAAGGTCAGAGGGATACAGTAACCCTGAAGTGAAGCACCGGAATCGATAACTAGCGTCACAGAAATGGTTCAAAACATAGTCAGTACGAAGAGTCAGTCTTCTTGTCCTTAAGTCGGCATTGTGCCTTTTGTATTTAATCCCGATGCAATTTCTGTGTTTTATCGTCAATAAGAAGGTCCAAGGGATACAGTAAAATTGATGTGAAGCATAGATATCTATAACTAGTGTCACAGGAATGGTTCAAAGCATAGACAGTAAGAAGAGTCAGTCATCTTGTACTTAAGTCGGCATTGTGCCTTTTGTATTTAATTCCGATGCAATTTCTGTGTTTCATCGTCAATAAGATGATCTTAGGGATACAGTAACCCTGAAGTGAAGCATCGGAATCTATAACTAGTGTCACAGAATGGTTCAAAACATAGTCAGTAAGAAGCGTCTGTCTTCTTGTACTTAAGTCGGCATTGTGCCTTTTGTATTTAATTCCGATGCAATTTCTGTGTTTCATCGTCAATAAGAAGGTCAGAGGGATACAGGAAACCTGAAAGGAAGCATCGGAATCCATAACTACTGTCACAGGTATGGTTCAAAGCATAGACAGTAAGAAGAGTCAGTCTTCTTGTACTTGAGTCGGCATTGTGCTTCTTAAATTAAATCCCGATGCAATTTCTGTGATTCATCGTCAATAAGAAGGTCAGGGGGATACAGTAAACCCGAAGTGAAGAATCGGAATCTATAACTAGTGTCATAGGAATGGTTCAAAAACATAGTCAGTAAGAAGAGTCAGTCTTCTTTCCTTAAATCGGCATTGTGCCTATTGTATTTAATTCCGATGCAATTTCTGTGTTACATCGTCAATAAGAAGGACCAAGGGATAGAGGAAACCTGGAGTGAAGCATCGGAATCTTTAACTAGTGTCACAGGAATGGTTCAGAACATAGACAGTAAGAAGAGTCAGTCTTAATGTACTTAAGTCGGCATTGTGCCTTTTGTATTTAATTCCTATGAAATTTCTGTGTTTCATCTTCAATAAGAAGGTTCAAGGGATACAGTAAACCTGAACTGAAGCATCGCAAACTATAACTAGTGACACAGGAATGGTTCAAAACATAGTCAGTAAGAAGAGTCAGTCTTCATGTACTTAAGTCAGCATTGTGCTTTTTGTATTTAATTACGATGCAATTTCTGTGTTTCATCGTCAATAAGAAGGTCCAAGGGATACAGTAAACATGAAGTGAAGCATCGGAATCTATAACTAGTGTCACAGGAATGGTTGAAAACATAGTCAGTAAGAAGAGTCAGTCTTCTTGTACTTAAGTAGCATTGTGCCTTTTCTATTTTATTCCTATGCAACTTCAGTGTTTCATCGTCAATATGAAGGTCCAAGGGATACAGTTAACCCTAGAGTGAAGCATCTGAATCTATAACTAGTGTCAGTGGAATGGTTCAAAACATAGACAGTAAGAAGAGTCAGTCTCCTTGTACTTAAG
This sequence comes from Schistocerca piceifrons, assembly GCF_021461385.2. Classification (NCBI taxonomy): domain Eukaryota; kingdom Metazoa; phylum Arthropoda; class Insecta; order Orthoptera; family Acrididae; genus Schistocerca; species Schistocerca piceifrons. The sequence goes on along the minus strand of NW_025727860.1, from coordinate 7,060 downwards.
TTGGCACTGTGCCTTTTCTATTTAATTCCTATGCAATTTCTGCGTTTCATCGTCAATAAGAAGGTCCATGGGATACAGTAAACCTGGAGTGAAGCATCGGAATCTATAACTAGTGTCACAGGAATGGTTCAAAACATAGACAGTAAGAAGTGTCAGACTTCTTGTACTTAAGTCGGCATTTTGCATTTTGTATTTAATTCCGATGTAATTTCTGTGTTTCATCGTCAATATGAGGGTCAGAGTGATTCAGTAAACCTGAAGTGAAGCATCGGAATCTATAACTAGTGTCACAGGAATTGTTCAAAACATAGTCAGTAAAAAGAGTCGGTCTTCATGTACTTAAGTCGGCATTGTGCCTTTTGCATTTAATTCCGGTGCAATGTCTGTGTTTCATCGTCAATAAGAAGGTCAGATGGATACAGTAAACCTGAGGTAAAGCATCGGAATCTAAAACTAGTTTCACAGGAATGGTTCAAAACATAGTCAGTAAGAAGAGTCGAGCCTTCTTGTCCTTCAGTCAGCATATTTGCATAATCTATTTAATACCGATGCAATTTCAGTGTTTCATCGACAATAAGAAGGTCCAAGGGATACAGTAAACCTGGAGTGAAGCACGGAATCAATAACTAGTGTCAATGAAATTGCTCAAAGCAAAGACAGTAAAAAGAGTCAGTCTTCTTGTACTTAAGTCGGGATTGTGCCTTTTGGGTTTAAGTCCGGTGCAATTTCTGTGTTTCATCGTCATTAAGATGGTCAGAGGGATACAGGAAACCTGAAGTGACGCATCGGAATCTATAACTTGTGTCACGGGAATGGTTCAAAACATAGTCAGTAAGACGAGTCAGTCTTCTTGTACTTAAGTCGGCATTGTTCCTTTTGTATTTAATTCCGATGCAATTTCAGTGTTTCATCGTCAATAAGAAGGTCAGAGGCATACAGTAAACCTAAAGTGAAGCATCGGAATCTATAACTAGTGTCACAGGAATGGTTCAAAACATAGTCAGTAAGAAGAGCCAGTCTTCATGTACTTAAGTCGGCATTGTGCCTTTTGTATTTAATTCTGATGCTATTTCTGTGTTTCATCGTCAATAAGAAGGTCCAAGGGATACAGTAAACCTGAAGTGAAGAATCGGAATCTATAACTAGTGTCACAGGAATGGTTCAAAACATAGTCAGTAAGAAGAGTCAGTCTTCTTGTACTTAAGTCAGCATATTTGCCTAATCTATTTAATACCGATGCAATTTCAGTGTTTCATCGTCAATAAGAAGGTCAGAGGTATACAGTAAACCTGAAGTGAAGCATCGGAATCTATAACTAGTGTCACAGGAATGGTTGAAAACATAGTCAGTAAGAAAAGTGAGTCTTCTTGTACTTAAGTAGCATTGTGCCTTTTCTATTTAATTCCGATGCAATTTCAGTGTTTCATCGTCAATATGAAGGTCCAAGGGATACAGTAAACCTGGAGTGAAGCATCGGAATCTATAACTAGTGTCAGTGGAATGGTTCAAAACATAGTCAGTAAGCAGAGTCAGTCTCCTTGTACTTAAGTTGGCATTGTGCCTTTTCTATTTAATTCCTATGCAATTTCTGCGTGTCATCGTCAATAAGAAGGTCCATGGGAAACAGTAAATCTGGAGTGAAGCATCGGAATCTATAACTAGTGTCACAGGAATGGTTCAAAACATAGACAGTAAGAAGTGTCAGACTCCTTGTACGTCAGTCGGCATTTTGCATTTTGTATTTAATTCCGATGCAATTTCTGTGTTTCATCGTCAATATGAGGGTCACAGGGATTCAGTAAACCTGAAGTGAAGCATCGGAATCCATAACTAGTGTCACAGGAATGGTTTCGAAGCATAGTCAGTAAAAAGAGTCGGTCTTCATGTACTTAAGTCGGCATTGTGCCTTTTGCATTTAATTCCGGTGCAATGTCTGTGTTTCATCGTCAATAAGAAGGTCAGATGGATACAGTAAACCTGAGGTGAAGCATCAAAATCTAAAACTAGTGTCACAGGAATGGTTCAAAAGCACATTCAGTAAGAAGGGTCAGACTTCTTGTCCTTAAGATGGCATTGTGCCTTTTCTATTTAATTCCTATGCAATTTCTGTGTTTCATCGTCAATAAGAAGGTCCAAGGGATACAGTAAACCTGGAGTGAAGAATCGGAATCTATAACTAGTGTCACAGGAATGGTTCAAAACATAGACAGTAAGAAGAGTCAGTCTTCTTGTACCTAAGTCGACATTGTGCCGCTTGTATTTAATTCCGATGCAATTTCTGTATTTCATCGTCAATAAGAAGGTCAGAGGGATTCAGTAACCTTGAAGTGAAGCACCGGAATCGATAACTATCGTCACAGAAATGGTTCAAAACATAGTCAGTACGAAGAGTCAGTTTTCTTGTACTTATGTCGGCATTGTGCACTTTCTATTTAATTCCGATGAAATTTCTGTGTTTCATCGTCAATAAGAAGGTCAGAGGGATACAGTAAACCTGAAGTGAAGCTTCGGAATCTATAACTAGTGTCACATTAATGGTTCAAAACATAATCGGAATTAAGAGTCAGTCTTCTTGTCCTTAAGTCAACATTGTGCTTTTTGAATTTATTTCCTATGCAATTTCTGTGTTTCATCGTCAATTAGAAGGTCCAAGCGATACAGAAAACCTGAAGTGAAGCATCGGAATCTATAACTAGTGTCACAGGAATGGTTCAAAACATAGTCAGTAGGAAGAGTCAGTCTTCTTGCCCTTAAGTCGGCATTGTGCCTTTGTATTTAATTCGGATGCAATTTCTGTGTTTCAACGACAATAAGAAGGTCCAAGGGATACAGTAAACCTGGAGTGAAGCATCGGAATCTATAACTAGTGTCACAGGAATGGTTCAAAACATAGTCAGTAAGAAGAGTCAGTCTTCTTGTCCTTAAGTGGGCCTTGTGCTTTTGTATTTATTTCCGAAGCAATTTTTGTGTTTCATCGTCAATAAGAAGGTCCAAGGGATACAGTAAGCCTGGAGTGAAGCATCGGAATCTATAACTAGTACCAATGGAATGGTTCAAAACATAGACACTAAGAAGAGTCAGTCTTCTTGTACTTAAGTCGGCATTGTGCCTTTTGTATATAATTCCGGTGCAATATCTGTGTTTCATCGTCAATAGGAAGGTCAGAGGGATACAGTAAACCTCAAGTGAAGCATCTAAATCTATATCTAGTGTCACTGGAATGTTTCATAACATAGTCAGTAAGAAGAGTCAGTCATCTTGTCCTTAAGTCACCCTTGTGCCTTTTCTATTTAATTCCGATGCAATATCTGTGTTTCATCGTCAATAAGAAGGTCCAAAGTATACAGTAAACCCGGAATGAAGCATCGGAATCTATAACTAGTGTCACAGGAATGGTTCAAAACATAGACAGTACTTATGTCGGCTTTGTGCCTTTTGTATTTAATTCCGATGCAATTTCTGTGTTTTATCGTCAATAAGAATGTCCAAGGGATACAGGAAACCTGAAGTGAAGCATCGAAATCTACAACTAGTGCCACAGGAATGGTTCAAAACATAGTCAGTAAGAAGAGTCAGTCTTCTTGTCCTTAAGTCGGCATTGTGCCTTTTGTATTTAATTCCGATGCAATTTCTGTGTTTCATCGTCAATAAGAAGGTCCAAGGGATACAGTAAACCTAGAGTGAAGCATCGAAATCTATAACTAGTGTCAATGGAATGGTTCAAAACATAGACAGTAAGAAGAGTCAGTCTTCTTGTACTTAAATCGACATTGTGTCTTTTATATTTAATTCGTGTGCAATTTCTGTGTTTCATCGTCAATAGGAAGGTCAGAGGGATACAGAAAACCTGAAGTGAAGCTTCGGAAACTACAACTAGTGTCACTGGAATGGTTCAAAACATAGTCAGTAAGAAGAGTCAGTCTTCTTGCCCTTAAGTCAGCCTTGTGCCTTTTCTATTTAATTCCGATGCAATATCTGTGTTTCATCGTCAATAAGAAGGTCCAAGGTATACAGTAAACCTGGAATAAAACATCGGAATCTATAACTAGTGTCACAGGAATGGTTCAAAACATAGGCAGTACTTATGTCGTCATTGTGCCTTTTGTATTTAATTCCGATGCAATTTCTGTGTTTCATCATCAATAAGAAGGTCCAAGGGATACAGTAAACCTGAAGTGAAGCTTCGGTATCTATAACTAGTGTCACAGGAATGGTTCAAAACATAGTCAGTAAGAAGAGTCGGTCTTCATGTACTTAAGTCGGCATAGTGCCTTTTTTATTTAATTCTGGTGCAATTTCTGTGTTTCATCATCAATAAGAAGGTCAGATGGATACAGTAAACCTGAACTGAGGCATCGGAATCTATACTTGTGTCACAGGAATGGTTCAAAACATGGTCAGTAAGAAGAGTCTGTCTTCTTGTCCTTATGTCGGCATTGTGCCTTTTGTATTTAATTCCGATGCAATTTCTGTGTTTCTCGTCAATCAGAAGGTCCAAGGGATACAGTAAACCTGGAGTGAAGCATCAGAATCTATAACTAGGGTCACAGGAATGGTTCAAAATATAGACAGTAGGAAGATACAGTCTTCTTGTGTGTAAGTCGGCATTGTCCCTTTTGCATTTAATTCCGATGCAATTTCTGTGTTTCATCGCCAATAAGGCGGTCCAAGTGATACAGTAAACCTTAAGTGAAGCATTGGAATCTATAACTAGTGTCACAGGAATGGTTCAAAACATAGACAGTAAGAAGAGTCAGTCTCCTTGTACTTAAGTCGGCACTGTGCCTTATGTATTTAATTCCGATGCAATTTCTGTGTTTCATCGAAAATAAGAAGCTCAGAGCGATTCAGTAACCCTGAAGTAAAGCATCGGAATCTATAACTAGTGTCACAGAAATGGTTCAAAACATTGTCAGTAAGAAGAGTCAGTCTTCTTGTACTTGAGTCAGCATTGTGCCTTTAGTATTAAATTCCGATGCAACAATCTGTGTTTCATCGTCAATAAGAAGGTCCAAGGGATACAGTAAACCTGAAGTGAAGCATCGGAATCTATAACTAGTGTCACAGGATTGGTTCAAACATAGACAGTAAGAAGTGTCAGTGTTCTTGTACTTAAGTCGGCATTGTGCCTTTTCTATTTAATTCCATTGCAATTTCTGTGTTTCATCGTCAATGAGAAGGTCAGAGGGATACAGTAAACCTGAAGTGAAGCATCGGAATCTAGAACTAGTGTCACAGGAATGGTTCAAAACATCGTCAGTAAGAAGAGTCAGTCTTTTTGTACTTAAGTCGGCATTGTGCGTTTTGTATTTAATTCCGATGTAATTTCTGTGTTTCATCGTCAATAAGAAGTTCCAAATGACACAGTAAACCTGAAGTGAAGCATCGGAAACGCTAACTAGTGTCACAGGAATGGTTCAAATCATAGACAGTAAGAAGAGTCAGTCCTCTTGTACTTAAGTCGGTATTGTGCCTTTTGTATTTAATTCCGATGCAATTTCTGTGTTTCATCGTCAATATGGTCAGAGGGATACAGTAAACCTGAAGTTAAGCATCGGAATCTTTAACTAGTGTCACATGAATGGGTAAAAACATAGACAGTAAGAAGAGTCAGTCTTCTTGTACTTAAGTCGGCAATGTGCCTTTTGTATTTAATTCCGGTGCAATTTCTGTTTTTCATCGTCAATAAGAAGGTCAGAGGGATACAGTAAACCTGAAGTGAAGCGTCGGAATCTATAACTATTGTCACAGGAATGGTTCAAAACATAGTCAGTAAGAAGAGTCAGTCTTCTTGCCCTTAAGTCGGCATTGTGCCTTTTGTATTTAATTCCGATGCAATATCTGTGTTTCATCATCAATAAGAGGGTCCAAGGGATAAAGTAAACCTGAAGTGAAGCATCGGAATCTATAACTAGTGTCACAGGAATGGTTCAAAACATAGACAGTAGAAAGATACAGTCTTCTTGTACTTAAGTCGGCATTGTGCCATTTGTATTTCATTCCGATGCAATTTCTGTGTTTCATCGTCAATACAAAGGTCAGAGGGATACAGTAAACCTGAAGTGAAGCATCGGAATCTACAACTAGTGTCACTGGAATGGTTCAAAACATAGTCAGTAAGAAGAGTCAGTCTTCTTGTCCTTAAGTCGGCCTTGTGCCTTTTCTATTTAATTCCGATGCAATTTCTGTGTTTCATCGTCAATAAGAAGGTCCGAGGGATACAGTAAACCTGGAGTAAAGCATCGGAATCTATAACTAGTGTCAATGGAATGTTCAAAACGTAGACAGTAGGAAGAGTCAGTGTTCTTGTACTTAAGTCGGCATTGTGTCTTTTGTATTTAATTCCGGTGCAATTTCTGTGTTTCATCGTCAATAGGAAGGTCAGAGGGATACAGTAAACCTGAAGTGAAGCATCGGAATCTATAACTAGTGCCACTGGAATGGTTCAAAACATAGTCAGTAAGAAGAGACAGTCTTCTCCTCCTTAAGTCGGCCTTGTTTCTTTTCTATTTAATTCCGATGCAATTTCTGTGTTTCATCGTCAATAAGAATGTCCGGGGGATACAGTAAACCTGGAGTGAAGCATCGGAATCTATAACCAGTGTCACAGGAATGGTTCAAAACATAGACAGTACTTAAATCGGCATTGGGCCTTTTGTATTTAATTCCGATGAAATTTCTGTGTTTCATCGTCAATTAGAAGGTCCAAGCGATACAGGAAACCTAATGTGAAGCATCGGAATCTATAACTAGTGTCACAGGAATGGTTCAAAACATAGACAGTAGAAAGATACAGTGTTCTTGTACTTAAGTCGGCATTGTGCCATTTGTATTTCATTCCGATGCAATTTCTGTGTTTCATCGTCAATACAAAGGTCAGAGGGATACAGTAAACCTGAAGTGAAGCATCGGAATCTATAACTAGTGTCACTGGAATGGTTCAAATCATAGTCAGTAAGAATAGTCAGTCTTCTTGTCCTTAAGTCGGCATTGTGCCCTTTGTATTTATTTCCGATGCACTTTCTGTGTTTCATCGTCAATAAGAAGGTCCAGGGGATAC